>NC_069502.1:654392175-654692175 GCF_027579735.1 Bombina bombina | reverse complement strand
TATAAATTAAACTCAAGTATTAAATACATAAATAAAAAACAAAAAATATTTACAATCGTAAACTGACCAATTTTAGCCCAAGGGGGTCATGGACTAATTTGCTAAACGTTTAAAATATTCATAACTTTTGTATATAACAGGATCTATATTAAAAACAAAACAAAGTTCTCACTACTTAGTAAAGCTAAAGCTTTGACTTCTCCCTACAATAATGTTTAGAGGCACATGAAAATATACAATACACAATTGTTTAGCAAAAGAAATAAACAAAAGTCTATTACCATGAGATACTTCTGCAAACATGCACCAATTTTGTATTTATTTTTGTTCCATTAACTGAGAGGGCCTGTATTATGATTGTAACAATTTTGTTTAATGCTAATGTTTCACTTACAAACATAACCTTAGCATGTAAAAAATCTTTATAAAAATTATATTTAAATGCCATTCAACTAGACCTACCTCTGGTAATAGTCATACATTCTGGTAATCATAATAAAACAATGAAATATACCTAAAAGCAATTGTCTTTATGTACTCCAATCTATGGACTGGTCTGTTTACATGTCCAAATTTACACACAGCCAACACACATGGCCGTCTGCAATACTGTTTGTGGCCCCTGGAAAAAAGTATAGCTAAGAATGTGTGCTATAGATTTTGTGGGCTTTGTATAGGTGGGCACAAGAGGTCCTGAACTCAAAAGAGCCCCTTGAAAGGAGAACCGCAGACAGACAGTACATTGCTTAAAAGGGCACTGAACACTTAATACATTTCAAGTGCCTCCCTCTAATCATGGGTGCTGCCATTTTGGAACCTAGGTTAGACTGCAGGTATCTGAAGCATAGTTGCTACACATGGCAAACAGGTCAGAACTGGAATGTAGTAAAAGATAGATTTCAACACGATGTCACCCATATATTTAGTGTTTAATGTCCCTTTAAATTTGGCCCTGTACCAATGGACATTTTTTGGAAACATATTTATTCTTATATGTGTGTTTCATAGCTATATATTTATTTGCAGCCCTTAAGGCTTCCAAAATACTAAACATATTACATATTAATACTTTATTGTTTTGCTGCAGGTAACAGACTACTGTTTGGAACAGTAATATATACACTTTATTAGGTACACCTTTCTAGTTCTGGGTTGGACCCCCATTTTGCCTTCAAAACTGCCTTAATTTTTCATGGTATAGATTCAGCAAGGTGTTGGAAACATTCCTCAGACATTTTGATCTATATTGAAATGATAGCATCTTGCAGATGCTGCAGATTTGTCGGCTGCACATCCATAATGCGAATCTTCCACTCCACCACATACAAAAGGTGCTCTATTGGATTGAGATCTGGTGACTGTGGAGGCAATTGGAGTACAGTGAACTCATTGTCATGTTCAAGAAACCAGTTTGAGATGATTTGAGCTTTGTGACATGGTGCATTATTCTGCAGAAAGTAGCCATCAGAAGATGGGTACACTGTAGTCATAAAGGGATGGACATGGTCAGCAAGAATTCTTAGATAGGCCGTGGCATTTAAACAATGCTGAATTGGTACTAAGGGGCCCAAAGTGTGCCAAGAAAATATTGCCCACATCATTGCACCGCCAAATTCTGACCCTACCATCTGAATATTGCAGCTGACATTGAGACTCATCAGATCAGGCAACGTTTTTCCAATTTTCTATTGTCCAATTTTGGTGACCATGTGCGAATTGTAGTCTCAGTTTCCTGTTCTTAGCTGACAGGAGTGGCACCCGGTGTGATCTTCTGCTGCTGTAGCCCATGTGCTTCAAGGTTCGATGTGTTGTGCCTTCAGAGATGGTATTCTGCATGCCTTGGTTGTAACAAGGGGTTATTTGAGTTACTGTTGACTTTCTATCATATCGAACCAGTCTGCCCATTCTCCTCTGACCTCTGACATCAACAAGGCATTTTCGTGCAAACAAGTGCTGCTCACTGGATTTTTTCTCTTTTCTGACCATTCTCTGTAAACCCCAGAGAAGGTTGTACGTGAAAATCCCAGTAGATCAGCAGTTTTTTAAATACTCAGACCAGCCCATCTGGCACCAACAACCATGCCACATTCAAAGTCACTTACATCCCCTTTCTTCCCAATTCTGATGCTCAGTTTGAACTTCAACAAGTCGTCTTCACCACGTCTAGATGCCTAAATGCATTGAGTTGTTGCCATGTGATTGGCTTATTAGCAATTTGTGTTACAAGCAATTGAACAGGGTACCTAATAAAGTGGCCGGTGAGTGTATGTATCTATAAATATGCATCAATACACCATTAAACATTGTACATGTTGGAAATGTACATTGAACATTGACTGGAAAATATATATTTTTGATGTTATAAATTACAGTCTTTTAAAATCTCAATTAAAAGCAACATTGAAACATCATTGGAAAATGATAGTTCTAGTAATAGGTAGGTACAAGGAATAAGAGAAAAACTACTTGTAACTGTATCAGATTCAGAAACCCAAACAGCATTCTTGTTTTAACAATTACAACGTACAAATTATCTGTGTGTAGGGTACCAAGTAAAACATTAAAAATGTATCAAATAAGTGAAAGAAAAATATACACTACCTGTCTACCTGGCACACACTTGTAGCAAAACCTTGCATACCTTTGAGGGCAATAATAAAACACAACTTTTAATAAATTACCTCTAAAAAAGGGTAATAACATACTACTACTTAAAAAAAATTAAAAGAGCTTAAAGCCCTTCCAGTAGACATTGGGGTTATTTTGTTTTTTTTTTCTGGTGGGGATTGGAAATCTAATTTGTACTTTTGAAGTAAGACTGTGCCCTGTACTTTTTTGTACAATAATTGTGGTAGCTCATTCAGCGAGAGAGCAGGATAAGACCAACAATTTCCCATGTTTGGGGGGCTCACGAAAGCATAGTCCGTATAGGCGAGGGATGTTTTTAACTCACTGAATGTACCACAACGGGTCTCTAAGTCATAGATTTACCACACCTTTGATTTTTTCACACTAATTATATGGAGGCACAGGATTTTGGTATCTACATAATCTTATTGTCTCTCTGCAGTGTTCATTGTTCTTTTTATTTATTTTTTAGTAGTAGTGGTATGTTAATACCATTTTTAGAGGTAGTTTATTAAAAATTGTTGTTTTGTATGAAATGTATAGTTTTAACCACATAAGTTAGATTTTTTGGGGAGGGGGGTTTATGGATATTAATGCACTTGACTCCAACATTTTCTTGATCATATGTGCATGGAATTCAACAAGGGCACAGCATTGACACACCATATTTACATTGTATGCACCTGTTGTTGTAGAAGTGCTTGATTAAACAGACCATAAATCATAAACTTTATGTTAGTTTTATGTGTTTCAGTAACAAAGGTTACCTAATGATAGGTCACAAATGATCACAGGCTTCCTATCTACAGATGCTTGTGTGACATATCCGGTCACATACAGGGTAACTCAGGACCTACTACTCATTCAGCCACCGCACAATAGCCTTTTTTTACTTACTGGTGACCCATCTACAATGCTTTCCACTATTCCCTATAAACAATTGTTTGTTGATCAATATGTGACAGCTCAAATGATGCAGATTTATAACTCTCTGTAAGACTGGAGGGCATATGGGCTAAACCCCTTCACTACCATGAATTTCAGAGAAAACTTGTCCAAAGTACCAGAACATTTTTAGCATTTTTGTTATTAATTTATTTAAACAGAAAGAGATCTTTGGGGGGGTTTTAGATTTTCCTAGTAAAACTATATATATATATGATTTATTTGTTTTTAGTAGACAACCCAAGGTATTGAACTAGACCCATTTTGGTATATTTCATGTCATGTTAACCTTTTTTTTTTTTTTTTTTTTCAAACTTTATTTATAGAAAAGAATCCAAGACATACAAAATAAGTACAATCACATTGATATACTAGGTTTCGATATCAACATATGCAGAATAAGAAATATAAGGCAGTGATTGTGTTAAAAGGCCCGATACTGAAATGAAATCATCATGCATGTACTTGGACTCACTTTTTATCAAAAATATCTAAATAAACAGACAAACAAAGGGAAGAAAAAGAAAGAAAAAGAAAAGGGAGAAAGCATACTAAGATAAGGAAAGAAAGAGAATAGCGTAGAAGGAAAAATGGAAAGATCAACAAACAACAAATATGCTCATACTCACCCAGGGTACCTCCGGATCCCCCCCATCCAGCCAACACCACGCCTCCGCAAATGAAAGGAATTCTCAACAGTTTGAATCAGTGGAAAGACACCAGTTGCCCTTTAGATTTTCGTTTAAGACATACAGACTGTTTTTAAAGGGAAGGAGAACTCTATCCCTAACTATGTTTGGTAGCTGCATCAAATATACCTCCCATTTAAGAAGAAACCTCTTCACTCTTTTCTCAGGGTCTCCCCTTGTGTCTGCCTGCTCAATTAACATCTGAGTATGTACCGCCCTAAGCAGCTGTTGAAATGGAGGGGTTCTCTCTCCCACCCATTCCCTAAGGATAGCCTGTTTAGCTAGCATGAGAACTGTAGTTATAAAAGTGTTGTATTTATGTGTCTGGTCTCTAGGCGTAAGAAAAATCACATACTGTGCTGAGAGGGGTAAAATTTGCTTGGTTTGTTTGCCCAGCCAAAACGAAATCTTCTGCCAGAACCTCTGCACCTTTGGGCACCCCCACAACAGATGAATCCAGTCAGGGGATACCCTGCTACATTTACTGCATAGATCATGTGCCCCTCGAACCCATTTTGCACGCATGCCAGGGGTAATATAAGCTTGGTGCAAGAACTTTAGGTGCGATTCTCTCAATTTTGCAGAGATGGTGCCCTGAATTGCCCTCTCAAAGCTCAAAGTAATCTGCGCTGTGTCCACCTCTAAATCTTCAAAATGAGACCATTTCGATACGATCCCACGCAGAGTGGAATACTCAAAATGACGATACAACAGAGTATATGTGTGTGTGAGTTTGTAAGGTCCCAGTTTTGCCAAGGCACAAAGTCTGTCTATATTGGAAGGTTCCTTAGACAACAGTCCCCCTGAAATTAATGTGGAAATGTAATGTCTGCATTGGAAGTACGCAAACCTGTGGGTGCTGGGGAGATCATACTTCACCCGTAAGTCTTGAAAAGGTAGAATGTCAAAGGTCAAGGGATGCAGTAGTTGATAAAGTCTGGTTTCGATTCTTGCCATATCTGAAATGCTTGTGTAGTATAACCAGGAAGGAAGTTGAGGTTACCCTGTATTGGGAGATATTTACTAGTAGATTTCTGCAATCCCCATAGTTTGCAAATCTTGGCCCAGGCTCTCAAGGGGTCCCTAAATAAGTTATGATTTTGTACAAATATGGGTAATGATTTAAAATCCGCATGAGGCAAGAAAGCCAAGTGTAGCGGTTTGATGAAGTTAGACTCTAGGTTAGGGACTGTGTAAAAGTCATTCCCTACCAGCCAATGCAGTATGAACCTAGAAAGAGCTGCCCAATTATACCACATATATTAGGAAGACGGAGCCCACCCCCACTCACCGGCATTGACAGAGGAGTCTTACCTATCCTGTGTTTCTTACCCTGCCAAATAAAATTGCCAATGGAAGTCTGCAAGGAGGCAATGTCTTGCTGGGTAAGAAGCAAGGGCAACATCTGCAAGGGGTAAAGAAGCTTAGGCAGAGCAACCATCTTGAAAAGATGCACCCTTCCTGAAAGAGAAAGGGGGAGCTTCACCCAACTCAGCAACATTTGTTTAATATCTTTTACAATCCCACCAAGATTAAAAGAATATAGTTTATGAGGATTGACATGTATGCGAATGCCCAAGTATTTAAAGCATGTTAACCTTTTAACAAACTTTGTGTATCTTATTTAGATACTGCTTGTGTAGTCATAACACAAATGGTTGTATAAGCCTCTCTGAAATCCCCTTTGTTCAGAAACAGCAGACATGCATGGCTTTGCCATTAGTTTTTGGCAATTAGAAGGTTGCTATTTGCAGCTGCACAACACACTTGAAAATCCTGGCAGTGAAGGGGTTAATCAGTTAGATTGTAAGGTTATTTGTTTTCTGTATTATAGAGACTAGGTTCCCAACCCTTGATCCCTACCTGATCCTTCCCAAACAGTTCTCTTCTTCTCCCCTACTTTTCATAATGGATACTGCAGGGAGTGTTATTACCATGCTCATTGCTCTCAAACACCTAGATTACGAGTTTTGCACTAAACAGATTTCGAAACTAATGCCAAAAAAGTTGCGTTATTTCAATCTTCATAGCACTGCCATTACGAGTTATTGAAAAGCCTCCTTGTGCGTACGATATGGTGGCGTTAAGCTCCATACCGCACAAAATCCAAGGGCTGCTTTGATGTGCTTGTGCAAGCTTTCCCTCATAGACATCAATGGGGAGAGATTGTTAAAAAAAAAACCTAACACCTGAAGTGTGGAATGAAAATTCTCTGTAACGCAACCCCATTAAAGTCTATGGGGGAAAAAAAGTAACGTTTAAACATAAACCCCAAGACTAAACACCCCTAATCCACTGCCCCAAAATCGCTGATACTATTAAAAGTTATTAACTCCTATTCCTCCGCTCACCAACATCGCCGCCATTATAATAAAGTTATTAACCCCTAATCGGCCGCTCCCCGACATCGCCAACACTATTATAAAAATAATAACCCCTAATCTGCTGCCCCCAACATCGCCAACACCTAAATAAAGTTATTAACCCCTATTCCACCGCTCCCCGACATCCCTGCCACTATAATAAAGTTATTAACCCCTAAACCTCCGGTCTCCCACATCTCCGCAAATAAATAAACCTATTAACCCCTAAACCTCCGGCCTCCCACATCTCCGCCACTAAATAAATCTATTAACCCCTAAAACTGCCGGGCCCCAAATCGCAAAACACTAAATTAAACTATTAACCCCTAAACCTAACACCCCCCTAACTTTGAATTTTAATTACAATATAACTATATTTTAATTAAAAAAAAACTTACCTGCGAAATAAAAATAATCCTAACATTAAACTATAAATTAACCTAACCTTACTATTCTAATATAAATAATAATAATAAAAATAAAATAAAAATAATAAAAAATACTACCAATTAAAAATCTAAATTTAAAATTTAAAAAAACCTAGAACTATGAGAAAAATTAAAAAAATCTAAAATTATAAAAAATAATAAACAATAAATTACGAAAAATAAAAAACACTAAGCTTACAAAAAATAATAAACGAAATTATCAAAAAATATAAACAATTACACCTAATCTAATAGCCCTATAAAAATAAAAAAGCCCCCCCAAATAAAAACACCCCCTAGCCTACAATAAACTACCAATAACCCTTAAAAGGGCCTTTTGTAGGGCATTGCCCTAAGTTAAACAGCTCTTTTACCTGTAAAACAAAATACATTCCTCCCAACAGTAAAAACCCCCCAACCAACCCCCCAAAATAAAAAACCTAACTCTAAAAAAACCTAAGCTACGCATTGCCCCTAAAGGGGCATTTGTATAAACATTACCCTTTAAAGGGCATTCAGCTCTTTGGTGGAGCTGGCGCACAGGAGATATATCGGAGCCTGGAGCAGATAGTGGTTGTTCGGCAGATTCTGTGGAACTGATCTCTGTCCCTCCGGCGATGCGGCCAATTACTGAGAGACACCAGGCTCAAACTATTCGTGAGCAGAACCCTAATCCTAACTCAAAATCTGGTATTATTTCCAGGATCTTTGGCTCTCACTCAGATACTCCGGACGGTAAGCTTAACAGGGGGACCAGCTTTGCACTATGCGCTGGCAGTGTGGGGCTCAGATTGAGAAAAGTTTACAGTCTGGCATTGGATCCTGACTGCGGCTCACTGTTTACTTTATGTCCTACCAGTCTGGGCCGCAATATAAGAGCAGCTAATAAGGAGACCTCAAAAGACGATCACTACTCTTTGTCCCTCTGCTTCCCTACAGGAGACTTTATATGGATTGCAGGCACAAAATTTGTTTTAACTCTCCTACCCTGTGGCATTGGCTAGTGAAGGAACTTGACCTATAGACTCAGGAGGGAGAGATTACTCTGTATCTTTGGCTGGAACACTATCAAAAGGCACATGACAAGGGGGCTTGATGTTCTATAAATTTTCAGTTAATATGTTTAGATTGTAAACTCTCTTCCTTTACACTTAGGTTCTAATCAATACGAGATTGCTATAGCCTTGGGTTATAATAAATCTAATCTGGGTAGCTAACAACAAGCAGCATATACTAATGATTACTGTTATTCACTACTTCTAGTATTATTCTGGCACTGTTACATTACTCTCTGTTAAATGTATTTTACCCCCTTAAAAAATTCAGCTTCAAGCTAGTGAGGTAGTGGGTATTCACATATATAGAGGGCCTCGCTATGATATAGCTATCTGCCTCAGACTCTGCAGGTTAAATCTCTCTTCTGCTATTTGCAAGTCTGAAGTTGACCTTCTTAAATACTATTGCTCATTACCACGCTACAATGCTATTAAGTCAAAATTATTTGGAATATTTTTAACTAGCTTCATGTTCATAATATTTCAGGGCCTAAGACTTGGGCTCGCTTAACTGTACACACTGGGTTGTGGTTGTACCACAACTCATATTGTCTAATTTTAGCCTATGTTTTAATTAACCACCTCTATAGTTCTCCTGGGGCTGCCACATAGGTTCAGATATAGCTTCTTACACTTTTTATCTGAGTTGTATTTGCACTTAATTATATAATCATCTATTTTGGCACATATATTAGACCTTTAGAGTAGGCTCTAGACACTCTCTAATGGTTGTGGCAGGTGTGGTGATTTCCTCAACTTATTACTAACTACTAAATATCACTGGGAAACCCTTCCATGGTCAGCTCTGTATTGCTTTAACTCTACTTAACGACCTCTATAACTGCTTAATTTCTGCATTACTGCTACCGCTAACTCACATTTAACTTAGGTGATATACTCTCCTTCTCCTATTTGATAATTACCAGAGTGTTGTAGCTTTTATGGAATGTTTCTCTTTGAATGTTTTCTTTATGCTAATGTTAAGCCCTAGTACTTAGCTTTATTGCTGTTTAGTGTAGTACAATTATACTGCTATTCTATCCTTGTAGGGAACATGCCGTAAGTACACCACAGCATAGTCACTCTATACACTGCAGTTTTAGGTTTAGTACTCATATATAGCATACATAGGCCTAGATTTAGAGTTCGGCGGTAGCCGTCAAAACCAGCGTTAGAGGCTCCTAACGCTGGTTTTGGGCGCCCGCTGGTATTTGGAGTCAGTGATTAAAGGGTCTAACGCTCACTTTTCAGCCGCGACTTTTCCATACCGCAGATCCCCCTACGCCATTTGCGTAGCCTATCTTTTCAATGGGATCTTTCTAACGCCGGTATTTAGAGTCGTTTCTGCAGTGAGCGTTAGAGCTCTAACGACAAGATTCCAGCCGCCTGAAAATAGCAGGAGTTAAGAGCTTTCTGGCTAACGCCGGTTTATAAAGCTCTTAACTACTGTACCCTAAAGTACACTAACACCCATAAACTACCTATGTACCCCTAAACCGAGGTCCCCCCACATCGCCGCCACTCGATTAAAATTTTTAACCCCTAATCTGCCGACCGCCACCTACGTTATACTTATGTACCCCTAATCTGCTGCCCCTAACACCGCCGACCCCTATATTATATTTCTTAACCCCTAACTTGCCCCCCACAACGTCGCCGCAAGCTACTTAAAATAATTAACCCCTAATCTTCCGACCGCAAATCGCCGCCACCTACGTTATCCCTATGTACCCCTAATCTGCTACCCCTAACACCGCCGACCCCTATATTATATTTATTAACCCCTAATCTGCCCCCCTCAACGTCGCCGACACCTGCCTACACTTATTAACCCCTAATCTGCCGAGCGGACCTGAGCGCTACTATAATAAAGTTATTAACCCCTAACCCGCCTCACTAACCCTATCATAAATAGTATTAACCCCTAATCTGCCCTCCCTAACATCGCCGACACCTAACTTCAATTATTAACCCCTAATCTGCCGACCGGAGCTCACCGCTATTCTAATAAATGGATTAACCCCTAAAGCTAAATCTAACCCTAACACTAACACCCCCCTAAGTTAAATATAATTTACATCTAACGAAATAAATTAACTCTTATTAAATAACTTATTCCTATTTAAAGCTAAATACTTACCTGTAAAATAAATCCTAATATAGCTACAATATAAATTATAATTATATTATAGCTATTTTAGGATTAATATTTATTTTACAGGTAACTTTGTAATTATTTTAACCAGGTACAATAGCTATTAAATAGTTAAGAACTATTTAATAGTTACCTAGTTAAAATAATAACAAATTTACCTGTAAAATAAATCCTAACCTAAGATATAATTAAACCTAACACTACCCTATCAATAAAATAATTAAATAAACTACCTACAATTACCTACAATTAACCTAACACTACACTATCAATAAATTAATTAAACACAATTGCTACAAATAAATACAATTAAATAAACTAGCTAAAGTACAAAAAATAAAAAAGATCTAAGTTACAGAAAATAAAAAAATATTTACAAACATAATAAAAATATTACAACAATTTTAAACTAATTACACCTACTCTAAGCCCCCTAATAAAATAACAAAGCCCCCCAAAATAAAAAATTCCCTACCCTATTCTAAATTAAAAAAGTTACAAGCTCTTTTACCTTACCAGCCCTGAACAGGGCCCTTTGCGGGGCATGCCCCAAGAATTTCAGCTCTTTTGCCTGTAAAAAAAAACATACAATACCCCCCCCCAACATTACAACCCACCACCCACATACCCCTAATCTAACCCAAACCCCCCTTAAATAAACCTAACACTAATCCCCTGAAGATCTTCCTACCTTGTCTTCACCATCCAGGTATCACCGATCCGTCCTGGCTCCTGCGAGCTCAATCTGATTGGCTGATTGGATCGGCCAATCGGATTGAACTAGATTCTGATTGGCTGATTCCATCAGCCAATCAGAAAATTCCTACCTTAATTCCGATTGGCTGATAGAGCCAATCGGAATTCGAGGGACGCCATCTTGGATGACGTCCCTTAAAGGAACAGTCATTAGTCGGGAGACATCGGAAGAAGAGGATGGATCCGCGTCGCCTGCTTCAAGATGGACCCGCTCCGCACCGGATGGAAGAAGATCGAAGATGCCGCTTGGAGAAGATGTTTGCCGGTCCGGATGTCCTCTTCTTGCCGGATAGGAGGAAGACTTTGGAGCACCGGATTATGGATCGCCAACCCCCGCTTGGGTTGGATGAAGATCTTGGAGCCAGGACGGATCGGTGATACCTGGATGGTGAAGACAAGGTAGGAAGATCTTCAGGGGATTAGTGTTAGGTTTATTTAAGGGGGGTTTGGGTTAGATTAGGGGTATGTGGGTGGTGGGTTGTAATGTTGGGGGGGGGGTATTGTATGTTTTTTTTTACAGGCAAAAGAGCTGAAATTCTTGGGGCATGCCCCGCAAAGGGCCCTGTTCAGGGCTGGTAAGGTAAAAGAGCTTGTAACTTTTTTAATTTAGAATAGGGTAGGGAATTTTTTATTTTGGGGGGCTTTGTTATTTTATTAGGGGGCTTAGAGTAGGTGTAATTAGTTTAAAATTGTTGTAATATTTTTATTATGTTTGTAAATATTTTTTTATTTTCTGTAACTTAGTTCTTTTTTATTTTTTGTACTTTAGCTAGTTTATTTAATTGTATTTATTTGTAGCAATTGTGTTTGTTTAATTAATTTATTGATAGTGTAGTGTTAGGTTAATTGTAGGTAATTGTAGGTAGTTTATTTAATTATTTTATTGATAGGGTAGTGTTAGGTTTAATTATATCTTAGGGTAGGATTTATTTTACAGGTAAATTTGTTATTATTTTAACTAGGTAGCTATTAAATAGTTCTTAACTATTTAATAGCTATTGTACCTGGTTAAAATAATTACAAAGTTGCCTGTAAAATAAATATTAATCCTAAAATAGCTATAATATAATTATAATTTATATTGTAGCTATATTAGGATTTATTTTACAGGTAAGTATTTAGCTTTAAATAGGAATAAGTTATTTAATAAGAGTTAATTTATTTCGTTAGATAAAAATTATATTTAACTTAGGGGGGTGTTAGTGTTAGGGTTAGACTTAGCTTTAGGGGTTAATCCATTTATTAGAATAGCGGTGAGCTCCGATCGGAAGTTTAGGGGTTAATAATTGAAGTTAGGTGTCGGCGATGTTAGGGAGGGCAGATTAGGGGTTAATACTATTTATGATAGGGTTAGTGAGGCGGATTAGGGGTTAATAACTTTATTATAGTAGCGCTCAGGTCCGCTCGGCAGATTAGGGGTTAATAAGTGTAGGTAGGTGTCGGCGACGTTGTGGGGGGCAGATTAGGGGTTAATAAATATAACATAGGGGTCGGCGATGTTAGGGCAGCAGATTAGGGGTACATAGGGATAACGTAGGTTGCGGCGGTGTACGGAGCGGCAGATTAGGGGTTAATAATAATATGCAGGGGTCAGCGATAGCGGGGGCGGCAGATTAGGGGTTAATAAGTGTAAGGTTAGGGGTGTTTAGACTCGGGGTACATGTTAGGGTGTTAGGTGCAGACGTAGGAAGTGTTTCCCCATAGGAATCAATGGGGCTGCGTTAGGAGCTGAACGCTGCTTTTTTGCAGGTGTTAGGTTTTTTTTCAGCTCAAACAGTCCCATTGTTTCCTATGGGAGAATCGTGCACGAGCACGTTTTTGAGGCCGGCCGCGTCCGTAAGCAACTCTGGTATCGAGAGTTGCATTTGCGGTAAAAATGCTCTACGCTCCTTTTTTGGAGCCTAACGCAGCATTTGTTTTAACTCTCGATACCAGAGTTAAATTTATGGTGCGGCCAGAAAAAAGCCCGCGGAGCGTTAACAGCCCTTTTACCGCCGAACTCCAAATCTAGGCCATAGACTTATAAACTAACCCATACTGCAGTCTTACCAGAGTGAGCTCCGCCCCCCTGCTTTCTCCTCCCCCTTCCCTCCCCCTCCCAATATTCGAGTGGCTCTTGTCCACTGTAATCCCTCTTCCTTCCAGTGTTCTGCGACCTACTTGTGGTCACACTATAAGCTAACTCCCCACATCATTACAGAAATACTCATCTCATTCATTCTAAAGCTGTGGAGATCAAAACACAATTATTAAAATATAAAATGAAGTTTCCTTTTCGTTCGCCCAACCATATATTTGACACCTCCCTAGACATGACATAGGTTTCTATACGTTAGTGCTAGCTTTATTGTATTATTATGATTATGTATATTTTTCTGAGCTCTTAAACTGTATGACTTAACTTGATATATAGGTCAGCTACTCCTTTACTAGCCTAACAGATATAATAAGTGTCACAACCTTGATGTTGTATTCTCATATTAATGTTATTATTGGGCAAATGTTGTTGTTTTTGTATTCTTTGCAACTTTTGAAACTTCAATAAAAAATCTTTTAAAAAAAAAAAAAAAAAAACAAACAGCCAGATAACGTCTGACATGTTTCGTCTTGGTAGACTTAATCATAGATGTATCTGATTAAAAGCCACATCTGATATTTAAAATAAATGCTGTGAGGCCATTGGGCCATTAGAGTAAACATGTGACTAGAATAAGCATGTCCAATTATTTAAACCACTCCCAGTTAACCCCTGTGTGCATATTCAAAAAAAAAAGAGCAATATTAACATATGCAAAGGATTCACTTATATTCATTAACCCACTGTGGCTCACAGATAATGCACAATGCACATAAACACTTTTGAATAATAATAATAGCAACAATGCTATCTCAGCATAAATTTTATAAATTACAACACTTCATTTCATCATGTTATAGCTATAAATGCAAACAAACCATCTCATTATCAGTAAAAAAAAAAAAAAGTATATACCACATCAAATCAATTGACAACAATAGATATTAAATATCAAACTGTCATAGTATGTGTGTTTATTATTGTATTATATCTCAATAAATGGTAAGTTTATATGGACAGCATAGATATTAGTTTATTTTCTCATTCCTCAAAATTAAACAGTTAGCCATTTGTTACCTGATGGATCAAAAACTCGAAGTACACTAAGCCAAAAAATAATTGGCAACATATCCTAATGGGAAAGTTGCTATTGAAAAGTTCTGGATATAAATACAGAATAGTAATTTCAGAATAATAATTTCAGAATAATTACAAGGTATTGTAGTAAGGCTCAGAGTAGTGAAGTGAGTCTGTCCCCGAAAGGGAGGGGTGATTGTCATACCCAATAGTTTGTAATAAGGCCTATTTAATTAAACCTTAATAGACCTTAGGGGAGCTTCTAGCGCTAACTCGCATCTACTCCCAGTAATTGATTACATCATAAGCACTGTTAAAGCTTTTGGGAACCCTTGTTCCCAAGGTGAAAATCCAAAACACTTCTCGCTTGTGTAACAGTTTTAGGGTATCACCCCCCCCCATTTAGGGGTCTTGAGACTCTCAATAACCATCCATTTAAAGTTAATATTATCATTGTGATTACCATGTCAAAATGTTTAGCCAAATCTGAACTGTGTTTAGATCTTTTTATGTCGAGAGATGTTGCCTAATCCTCTCTCTAACCTCACGGGTAGTACAACCCACATATTGCTTGTTATTGCAGCAACACCAAATTAAGTAAACCACATTTTTACTTCTACAATTTACACAAGATGTAATAGAAAATTCTTTGCCAGTGATCGTACTTGTAAAACTGGCCCTTTTTACAATATGGCTACAGGATATACAAGGATCATAACCGCATTTGAACATGCCTCTGTTTTCTAATCAGGCTCTACCTGTGTGTTTTGTCCGTATTGCACTGGGAGACAAAATGTTCCCAATGGTGGCCCCTCTCCTATATGAAAAGCAACATCCCTTTTCAATCACTTTACACAACTCCTTATGCAAATGCTTATGTACTGTGACAGACCCTTCGGTCAGAACTGAAAGAGTTAACTTTGTTCAGCTTTAAGAAGCTATTTTCTAAAGACAGGTTTGCTGGCATCAGCTATAATTAAGTTTAAGTGATAAACATTCCCATTGTTCAATCACATCTAGAGAGCAGACGCCCAAGTGATAAGAAAGGATCAAGTGTGTCTTGTGTTTAACTTGTTATCTGCTTAAGTAATGTAATTCTATTGTGGCCTGTCAAAGGGCATTGTCCCTCTATCTAATGTACAATATTCTTTCAACCCCCCAGCTGGGGTCAGACCTGCATAAATACTAGGCATATAGCCTTTAATAAATGACACTCTGTTTTTACCTTCCATGTGGAGCCTGGTCTCATGTTTGAGGGGGCTAAAAGGCTGGGTTGTGAATTGCTGATTCCCTATTCAGGACATTGTTCATCTGGTATTAACCCTTGGTATCCTGTTGGTACCGTAACACGTACAATTTTGCAAACATTTTCATAATCAGTAGAGTACTGAGTAACGAAAGTAACAGGTTGTCTACCTGAATATCTCCCTGATGACTGAGTATTCTTGCATTCAGCATCCTTCAAATGGTAAGTTCTGTTCAAATTCTCAACCTCCCTTTTTGCTCTCATAATGACCTCTTTTTGGTAACCCCTTGCCAGAAGTCTCTTAACCAAATCCTCACTCTGTTTGTCTAAATCGTTTGGTTAGAACAGTTACGTGTAGTAGGTATGAACCCTTCTTGGATGACACTTTTGCTGTGAAGTAAAGTGTTGCCGGATATGGGTTTCCTATCAATTGTGGTGTCTACTTGTTTTTTTATCGATATTTGCCGCCAAGGTGATATCCAAATAAATCATTTGTATCAAATTCAAAGGTAAATTTTAACCCCCAAGGATTTGTGTTAAAAAATTCAAAGTCCATAGCCTCTTCTTCACTGCCTGACCACACAAAGATCAAATCATTGATGAATCGATACGTTTTAATACTCTTATGACAGTAATTGGTATACCCATAAATATATGTTGCCTTCCACCAACCCATTGTAAGATTTGCATAGGAGGGAGCGAATTTCGCCCCCATGGCGGTGCCTCCGGTCTGTAGACAACAAGTACCGTAAAAAAAAAGTAGTTGTGTGTCAGCAGGAAACGTATAACAGTTAATAGGTAATCCATGAACTCTATTGAATAATTAGTTGTATTCAGAAAATATTTAATCGCCTCTTTACCCATTTCATGTGGTATTGATGAATAGTGGGATACCACATCAATGGTGAGCTAGCTGTAATTGGTCTCCCAAGTCACACTGTCAATTTTCTGGAGTAAGTGTTTTGTGTCATGTAAGTAACTATGTAATCTTAACACAAGAGGCTGAAGAATGCTATCGATCCATTCTGACAATGGTTCACAAAGTGAACCTATTCCGGATACGATTGGCCTCCCTTTCACGGCCTCCAGGGATTTGTGCACCTTGGGTAACACATCAAATATAGGTGTTATCGGATACTTAACCATTAAAAAGTCAAAAGTATCACGATCCAAATGGACAAGGTGCAAACCATCATCAAGAAGTAAATGCAATTCTGACTGGAACTTTAGTGTAGGATTGCTTGGTAGCACTCTATAGTCCTCTGTGTTACATACTTTGTCTCAAAACCTCATTTTTATATGACAAAATGTCCTAAACAACAACACTGCCTCCCTTATCGGCTGATTTGATAATCAAATTTTCATTTTTCTTCAATGACTCTAACGCTAATCTTTCCTCTTTGGTCAAATTTAGAAAGGATTATTGATGTTGGTTAGACAACTCAATTAAAGGGACAGTCAACACCAGAATTTTTGTTGTTTAAAAAGATAGATAATCCCTTTATTACCCATTCCCCAGTTTTGCAAAACCAACACTGTTATATTAAAACAGATTTGGGCTTAAATCCTGTATGGGAGTTTATGGAAACTGTATCAGTCATACTTTCCTGAGCTAGGAGTTCCAACATGTGCAAGTCTCTTTCCTCAGAAAAATCAAAAACAATGTCATTAATACACCCATTGGAATTACCTTGTATGTCAGGAACAATATCTGAAACACCCTCAGATGAGTAGTATTTCTTTAACGTGAGCTGTCTAATGAGTCTGTTCACATACACCAGAGTCTCAAACAGATTGAATCTTGTGGACGAAATAAAACCCAAACCATATCCCAAAACGTTTAACTCTGGTTCGCTCAAACAGTAGTTTGCCAAATTAATTACATTATTAGTAGTTTCTATTGTTGATACTTGTTTTGATGGTAATTTCTGCCCTGACTCTGATTGGAGCACAGAGGTCACATTAGGGTTTCGACCTATTGGATCCCAGCATTCTCGGGCAGTAAGCAGGAAGCACCAAGGACCTATTTCTGCTATGGATGTTTATGCAGCATAAGAATCACGAAAGTTTTTTTTTTTTCCGGTGTATGCCACAACAGGATCCCAAGAGGAGGCGTGAGAACTAGGAATTCAGACTAAGCTACACTTGAGTGAGCGGTGAGGAGCCATTTGACGGGTTGGTAAGCCTCAGGAAGTTCTTTCCAGTGTGTCCCTTGTTTGCCGGCTGGTGTGGAGATCATTGGCTGTATGGATACCTCCATGTGCTTTTGTTCTCACAGGCTGTTATTCGTTATATCTGCTGCTTTTTCTAATGACTGCTGATGCCTTTTGCGCTTGATTTTGCTGACAGCTCTTACCCTCTAGTTTATTTATGTACTTAACATCTGGCTGGAGCTATCATCGTTCTCTTAGTGTACCTTTGACTTTCTAATCTTTAGACATGTATATGTATGTATCTCTATGTTAAAGCATATTGCCTGCCTTTTTTCTCTAACACCTGAGATCTCATATCTTTGAGCAAAGGGAGAAAGCAGGCGTTACTAAATGGTGCAAGTAAAAAATTCAAAATTTATTGGCACAAAAATTAAAAGTCCATAAATATGGTGCACAGACAGGCAAGACGTCTGAAGCATATAGTGGCACTTACTCATAGACATATAAATTACACTCTAAACAACCCCTATATACAGATACCTGAGATCAATTAACCAATTAAAAAGTCAAAAAGGACGTATATACAAACAGCAAACTGAATACAGGTATTAGCATGAATACAAGGGCACTGGTGTAAAAGGCAGATCCACCAGAACTACTCTATAATACAAATGTGATAATAAATAACTTCATAACGTAACACACATTTTACAGCAACTTGCCATCGAACATGAAAAAATTATGGGAGAGCAAAAACCTTAGAACGTCTCCTATATAATACTGTATAGCGGGTTCTAGGCCCATTTCTCATTTTAAAAAGAATTCTACAGCCTGAATGCCCAAATGTTGAGGAATGCTGGTGTAGAGAGAGGAGATATCTACTACTTCCCAAGTATAATTATTTTATTCACAACTAGTGCCTTCTAGAGATATCTATGGTACAGATAACCAGTTGTTTGTGTCATCTGCCTCTCTTTTCCATCTTTGTAATATTAGTTTGTTATCTTTAGGTGTCAAAATTTCTCCATGCACATTAATATTTATTATAATTTTTGCAGCAGTAGAATTTTTCATTTTGTGTGAAAGTTGCTGTAAAATGTGTACGTTATGAAGTTATTTATTATCACATTTGTATTAAAGATTAGAATAGTTTTGGTGGATCTGCCTTTTACACCAGTGCCCTAGTATTCATGCTAATACCTGTATTCAGTTTGCTGTTTGTAAATACGTCCTTTCTGACTTTTTAATTGGTTAATTGATCTCAGGTATCTGTATATAGGGGTTGCTTAGAGTGTAATTTACATGTCTATGAGTAAGCGCCACTAGGGGACGCAAAATGCGTCAGACGTCTTGCCTGTCCATCTCTTGTTCCATGTCTGTGCACCATATTTATGGACTTTTAATTTTTGTGCCAATAAATTTTTAATTTTTTACTTGCACCATTTAGTAGTGCCTTCTTTCTTCCTTTGTACTGTATACCTGCGGCTTGGCTCAGCCGCTGCTACGGCACTCCATGGGAGCTTGGAGGACTGTGGGTGACCCTTTAGATAGCGCTTTTACTTCCGCTTTTGGTTGATGTTGGTAATGTCAGACGCTGAGACTTGGTTCATACTGTCCTAGCAGTCATATCTTTGAGCCCTTATAACTTTTGTGTGCAATATTTGTTTTAAATAATTTTATTAGATGGTGTTATTATGAGTGTAACTGTACTTTGTAATGTATTTTTTAAAGTGTTTTGTGACACTTTTTTGTTTTGCAAAACAGTTAACCAAAGCTCTGAAGTCATGGCAATCATTCTAGTGTAAATATGAATGCATTTAAACCTGTGCGCAAATCATCGCGAAAACCCGATATCGCTTGTGCGCAAAAGTTTGCACTCCACTTGTAATCTGGCCCTTAATAGGTATTCTGGCTCTTGGGTAATCAGCTTGTCTTTAAAGAATTTAAAAAAATAAAAATAAAGAAGCCAGTCAATGCCGCTAAGATCTTTAAAACATTTTTATCCAAGGCCATGATATATAATATTAATCACATTTCATGGCATGAGTTGGGGGCGGCATTGCACAATCAAACACTTGTGTAATGTTAAATACAGGCAGCGTTCCTGGGCAGATAGGTTTGCAAGAGTTAGGGAACAAACAATGTAACTGCATGTTATCTTCCAGATTTAATAGGTATTTTGGAATCTTGGGTAATCAGCTCGTCTTTAAAATAAACATAAAGAAGCAAAACCAATGCCGCACGAGCGGGCCTGCAACCAAAAGTTAGGAAGCAGCGGTCATCAGACCGCAACTTCCTAACCAATATGCCAGATATTAGCCTGCATATAAACATTACCCTGGGTATGTTCACCCTGGGGTGATTGACACCCACCTACTTGCGTGCCATTTGGCTAACCTGAGGACGCTTCTTCAATGTTAAATACAGGCAGCGTATTGCTGCAATACAGTTCCCACATTCTGAGATCCCGGGCAGACAGGTTCACAAGAGCAGACACTGTCGATCCAGCAGATGATAAATGCAGGCCATAGACTTTTTATCAGCTCTGAGATTTTTCTAAGTATGCTATTTTACATGTATTTCTCTGGACATTGTTGGCCTATTTTATTAAAAACATATACATTGCCAAGCCATTCATTTTATTTCTACTTTTGGAACTTTTGCTTATACATAAAATATCATATATATCACAAATTATCTTCTAATTTCTTAACCCTAGAATTTGCCACATGCATAGGAACTCTACCTACCAGGTGTAATAGACAAAACAAAAGAAAAAAACATGTAAATTCAACAAAGTAATAGCACTTAAAGAGAAAATAAAGTAATTTTTTATAAATGCGTCAGAAAAGAAATGTAATCACTTGATTGCAAAACATCTACTTACAAAATGTGGTTACAACTAGATTACAACAATTGTTAACATGTGGCACATTATGTTGCACTTGGCTCTGGAATCAACCTACAAGAGGGAATGCCGCTGCTCCAAGGAGCTTCCCCCAGATGCCGCCTCTTTACTATCGGCTAGATTACGAGTTTTGCGTTAAGGTAAAAAAGCATCGTTAACAGGTCCTAACGCTGCTTTTTTACACCCGCTGCTATTACGAGTCTTGCAGGTATAGGTGTACAGCACACTTTTTTGGCCTTACCGCAAATCAACTTACGTAAATTTTGTAAAGGCTTTTTTCAATGGGACTTGCATAGCGCCGGTATTTTAAAGTCAGTAGTTATGAGTTTTACGCTACAAAGCTGTAGCATAAAACTCATAACTAAAGTGCTAAAAAGTACACTAACACCCATAAACTACCTATTAACCCCTAAACCGAGGCCCTCCCGCATCGCAAACACTAACACCTAACACTACACTACAATTAAATAACTTACCTAAATTAAATACAGTTAAATAAATTAGCTAATTTACAAAAAAAACACTAAATTACAGAAAATTACAGAAAATAAAAAACAAATTATAAGATATTTAAATAATAACAAACACTAAGTTACAAATAAAATAAACACTAAGTTACACAAAATAAAAAAGAAATTATCAAAGATTTAAACTAATTACACCTAATCTAAGAGCCCTATCAAAATAAAAAAGCCCCCCCCCAAAATAAAAAAACCCTAGCCTGAACTAAACTAGCAATAGTCCTTTAAAAGGCCTTCTGTGGGGCACTGCCCCAAAGAAATCAGCTCTTTTACCTGTAAAAAAACAAACAAACAAACAACCCCCGCAACAGTAAAACCCACCACCCACACAACCAACCCCCCAAATAGAACCCTAACTAAAAATACCTAAGCTCCCCATTGCCCTAAAAAGGGCATTTGGATGGGCATTGCCCTTAAAAGGGCATTTAGCTCTATTGCTGCCCAAAGCCCTAACCTAACCCCCCCCCCCCCCACCCAATACACCCTTAAAAAATCCTAACACTAACCCCCGAAGATTCACTTACCGGGAGAAGTCTTCATCCAAGCGGCAAGATGTCCTCAACGAAGCCGGCAGAAGTGGTCCTCCAGATGGGCAGAAGTGGTCCTCCAGACAGACAGAAGTCTTCATCCAGACGCAGTGGCGGCTGGTGACTTTTGAAGATGGGGGAGCACTAGCCCCGCCCCTCAGATGGGCCCACCCATTTTATTGTGTGTGTATGTATATATATATATATATATATATATATATATACACACATACATACATACACACACACACTATGCTAGTTACCTTAACACATTCTTGTACAAGGTGAGGGCAGTGTGTTATGTGTATTACTGTGTGTTGTATGTACATAACTAACCTGAAAGACAAGAGCACCACATACACCCTGCAGTTACTATATATATATATATATATATATATATATATATATATACTGGGTACAAGAGTCCTGTTACTGGGGCAGTATAAGGACATATATATATATATATATATATATATATATATATATATATATATATATATATATATATATATATATATATATATATATATATATATATAAAGTCCTTATACTGCCCCAGTGACAGGACTCTTGTACCCAGTATATATATACACCCAGAGACAAGCAGAATACACTTTTTAATAATGTTTAATACACACACTGTCTGACACTAAAATAGCCAGCCATCATAGCAAGCCACTATCCTGACACCCAGAGACAAGCAGACAGTATATGTATTAAACATTATTAAAAAATGTATTCTATTTGTCTCTGGGTGTCAGGATAGTGACTTGCTATGGCTGGCTACTTTAGTGTCAGACAGTGTATGTATTAAACAACAGCATGCTGCTTACTTTCCATCTGTCTGTTCTGAATACTTTCTCTCTCCCCTTGCCATAGAAACACAGATCTGCAATTAAAGGTAAAGAAAAAAAAAAGAAACTGCTTGTTGAACTGTTTACTGCGGCAATATCATGAGGGCTGGAGCACTGTAATCAGTTCAATAAGCAGTTTCTTTTTTTTTTTTCTTTACCTTTAATTCCAGATCTGTGTTTCTAGGACAAGGGGAGAGAGAAAGTATTCAGAACAGACAGATGAAAAGTAAGCAGCATGCTGTACTGTACGGTAGCACTAGTTTTTCCCTGAAATCTGAGCCTTGCTAGCACTTACCCTCCCTATGCTGCTGCTGCCCCCCTCACTGACTGTTCTCTCCCTGGGCCGGGCTGGACAAATGCCTCTCACTGAGCTCCTCTCAGCTCAACGACTATCTCTGCAATGAGATTTTGCGCCGTTGAGCTGGGAGGAGCTTGTCAAGCGTCATCACGTGACTGTGAGTGATGACGCTCTACTTTGTCACTGTCTGCTGCCTTTCTCTGTAAATAACACCTCCCACAGCTCGCACAGGCTGAAGTGTGCGATACACAAAGTATGGGGATGGGGAGGCTGGGAGCTGCGCAGGCTGCAAACTTAGGATGCGCATAGCACACTGCCATATCTCTAGCTACCGCATGTGCGGTTAGTGTATAAATTATATAATAAAAAAAAAAAAATTTTCCTTATTAAACAAACTGTTTGGATTTTTTGGGGGACAAAAAAATATATATTTTTTACAGTAGGGGGCTATTGGAAAATTTATATTTTTTTTTCTTCTGTTTTTTTTTTCTTTCTTCTGGGCTGCTGGGGGGGGGCACGTGCGAGTGTGCTCAAATGGAGGAGCCTCCACTGTCCAGACTGCATCTTCTATCTTCATCCATCCGGCGTGGAGCTGCTCCATCTTCAAGACATCCGGCGCTGAGCATCCTCTTGCAACGACGTCTTCTTGCTGAATGAAGGTACCTTTAAATGACGTCATCCAATATGGAATTAAGGTTGAAAACATCCTATTGGCTGATGCAATCAGCCAATAGGATTGAACTTAAATCCTATTGGCTGATCCAATCAGCCAATAGGATTGAGCTCACATTCTATTGGCTGATTGGAACAGCCAATAGAATGCAAGCTCAATCCTATTGGCTGATCAGCCAATAGGCTTTTTTCAACCTTAATTCCGATTGGCTGGTCAGCTTCTTTACTACAACATTTACAACACACTAGTTTAGATTCCCTTTTCCAACCATCCATTAAATTCTGGGAATAAATAAATGTTATAAATATATTAATTTCAAATGGGATTCTTGTATGACAATGGATGAAGAAGCTTTATAGAAGTTCTAACTGTATCCCCATCTAAGTGTAAGAGTCCCCCTGTTTGCCATTTCATAACAAATTGATCTTAATTATACTTGCCTTCAACTTGCATGAATAGACCTGTCTGTAATTCTTGAAAAGATTTAATAAGCATTGTCTGCCTATTCACTATCTAATATTTAGAGTCACTGTAGTTTTGTGGGTACACTTTCCAGTGTCTTGCTAGTCCATAGAACAAATCTTGAAAGCCACTTTAATGTTGTTTAGAAAGAAAAGTGCTCGATTAGGAACGACCAACAGCTCAGTAGCTTGTTCTATGGCAAGTTATCACCTAACAAGGCCAGTCCAGTCCCAAAATACCAGACAATCCTACTCTAAAGAAGGAAAAAGGCAACACCAGACGATTGTTTCACCCTTTTTTGAGCCTTGACAGTAAGGTGCAGCCATATTCTGCTAAACCCATTGGGCAAATAGTCCTACGTCTGGTTTTCCCCATCACCCTTAGGGAGATACAGAAAAGAGAAGTGTTCCATCAGAAACGAACAACAGCTCAGTAGCTTGTTCTATGGCGAGTTACCACCTAGGAGCTGTCTCTTTTATCCCAGTTGTGCTTTTCACATAGGAGAACTCTCCTGAAGTATATCAGTCTGATCCCACCTAACAAGGTCAGTCCAAACCCAAAATACCAGGCAATCCTCCTCTAAATGAAAGTATGTTGCAAAGTTGTTTTACTATGTATATTTTAATAATTCATGTGAAATTACATTTTGAGTTCAACACTTACATTTGTTTATTTTGAGATGTGTCCCCTCCGGAACCCAAATATTTAAAATCAATATATATTTTTTTTATGGAGAACAGTGTAACATACAGTGTTACTAAAGGAATTATCAGCATTTTGATACACTGAACATACTCTATGCAGAGGGGAAATTTACTTTCCATAAATATAGAGCAAAGGCCCAGGCAGTGGAAGTTATAGGGGAATTCTATGCACCCACATTCATTGATGAATCAACCTTTTATATATATATATATTTATATATTTGCAGTGCTTTATGCACAGTAATGAGAGGGGTCAGGGAGGGAGAAACTGGAATTAGAGTCAATAACAGTAGGTAGAAAAAGATGGTATCCTGTACCATCGACATTTAGAGTTGTAATCAATTTTTGCATCACTGAATACTATAGTCTAGAATTGCCCTGGGTACAGGTTGATGAAACAATTCTGATCATATATTGTAGTTTGCTATTTCCTTTGTTGATAGAAATAGGAAAACTATAATGGAAATCTTAATCCCTCATTTGAAACAGGGGGCTCTCATATTAATTAAAGTATCATTTGTCCCCCCAAGATGCAGGTGATCTACATGTGGAACTGATTATTCTAATTAAATGTATGGTTATCATGTAGAGTTTATTTCCCCTACAGTTTTTTTATCTTTTATATTTAATTACATTTGGAGTCTGTATCCCCCCCATGAACCACATAAAGATGTATGAGACCCTTTTTGGATAAAATGATGTCCCTTTTTTACAATTTGTAGATTTATCCATATATCAGTGCTAAGTGATTGATACAAGTTACAATGAACTATCTAATGTATTTATTATATAATGGCTAGGTGTTTTGACAAGGGATAAAATCAAACAAACATTTTCAAAATTAGTTAATCCACCTGTCTCAGAAATCAGAATGATGTGTATCTATGATTGTATGGATGGTTATTTTATTTATACTAATTTTCTGCATAATGTGTAAGATGATGCATAGTGACAATGCACAAATATACAGTATATGTCTATATATGTATGCATATGTATTTATGTGTTTATATATTTCTGTAAATACATATACTGTATACACATATAAATACATAAATACACACACAAACATATATATATATATATATATATATATATATATATATATATATATATATATATACTAGTCCTAAAGCCCGTGTATACGGGCCATTTTTTTCAGTACAGCGGTCCCACCCCTTGCTCTCTCTCTATCCCCCCCTCTCTTTTGCTCTCTCTCTCCCCTCTCTTTTGTGCTGTCTCTCTCTCCCCTCTCTTTTGTGCTGTGTCTCTCCCCCTCTCTTTTGTGCTGTCTCTCTCCCCCCTCTCTTTTGTGCTGTCTCTCTCCCCCTCTCTTATACTGTCTCTCTCCCCCCCTCAATTTTGCTGTCTCTTTCCCCCTCTCTTTTGCTGTCTCTCTCCCCCCTCTCTTTTGCTGTCTCTCTCCCCCTCTCTTTTGATGTCTCTCTCCCCCCTCTCTTTTGCTGTCTCTCTCCCCCTCTCTCTTTTGCGGTCTCTCTCTCCCTCTCTCTATCCCCCCTCTTCTGCTCTCTCTATCCCCCCTCTTTAGAGCTCTCTGTATCTTAGCAGCTGACCCCGGTATCTGGCCCCGCCCGTGTCACACTCTGCCACGCCCGGCCACGCCCACTCCACCACACGACGCCAGGTTAGTTGGAAGGCCAGGTGTGTTTGTCCTTGTGCGCAGTCTCCACTGCGCATGACAGCTTCTGACAGACACACTTGGCCTTTTATTATATAGGATATATATATATATATATATATATATACATCTTTAGACATGTGTATGTATGTATCTCAATGTTAAAGCCCTTTCCCTGCCTTTATAACTTTTTGTGCAATATTTTTTTAATAATTTTTATTATATTGTTATTATGAGTGTAACTGTACTTTTAAAAGTATTTTTGATGTTTTGTGACACTTTTTGTTTTGCAAAACAGTTAACCATATTTCTGAGGATGCAGTAATCATTCTAGCTTAAATCACGTTTGCACTCACACATTCGCATTAACTTTTAACTTATAATACAAGCACTAAACCAGATGCACGCAAACACCCACGATAAACCCCTTTTCGTGAGGGTGCGTAACTGCTAGCTTTCCTTTACAGTTGCTTTGAATTAACGCCTTTGTACAGTAATATTATTTACATGTGTGAGATTAACCTAATGTAATCCAAATCGATCCTAATAGCGAGTACACAATCTAAATGCCATTTGTATATGGACATGATGGGTATACTGTGCATGTTTGTTCAATGATTATATTGATACTTTTAATAATTTAAAGTAATTATTTTCCATTGTTTTCCCAATTACTAACCGTGAAAGCACCATTTTCCGGTTTGGGGAGATTTACATCTATAATCATGAAGAACAGAGTAAGACAAAAGGGTAGATTACGAGTTTTGCGTTCTGAGCTGTGCTACCATGCAGTTTATTCTCACCGCTCACTTTCCTACAGCGCTGGTATTACGAGTTTTTGCAAACCCGGCGTTAAAAGGCAAGAAGTGAGCGTAGAGCAAAATTGTGCTCCATACCTCACTCCTGTAAAATAAAACCTAACCTAAGTTACACTAACACCTAACACTACACTACAATTAAATCAATTCCCTACATTAAATACAATTAAATAAATTAAATTAAATTAGCTAAATTACAAAAAAAAACACTAAATTACAGAAAATAAAAACAAATTACAGATCTTTAAACTAATTACACCTAATCTAAGAGCCCTATCAAAATAAAAAAGCCCCCCCACAATAAAAAAAAACCCTAGCCTAAACTAAACTACCAATAGCCCTTAAAAGGGCCTTTTGCAGGGCATTGCCCCAAAGAAATCAGCTCTTTTACCTGTAAAAAAAATACAACCCCCCAACAGTAAAACCCACCACCCCCCAAATAAAAGCCTAACTAAAAACACCTAAGCTCCCCATTGCCCTGAAAAGGGCATTTGGATGGGAATTGCCCTTAAAAGGGCATTTAGCTCTATTGCTGCCCAAAGCCCTAACCGAAAAAATAAACCCACCCAATACACCCTTAAAAAATCCTAACACTAACCCCCGAAGATTCACTTAGTGGGAGAAGTCTTCATCCAAGCGGCAAGATGTCCTTAACGAAGCTGGCAGAAGTGGTCCTCCAGACAGGCAGAAGCTGTCCTCCAGACTGGCAGAAGTCTTCATCCAGACGGCATCTTCTATCTTCATCCTTCCAACGTGGAGCGGCTCCATCTTCAAGACATCCGGCGTGGAGCATCCTCTTCAAACGACGGCTTCTTCGGAATAAATATCTCTTTAAGTGACGTCATCCAAGATGGCGTCCCTTAGATTCCGATTGGCTGATAGAATTCTATCAGCCAATCGGAATAAAGGTAGAAAAAAATCCTATTTGCTGATGCAATCAGCCAATAGGATTGAGCTGGCATTCTATTGGCTGTTCCAATCAGCCAATAGAATGCAAGCTCAATCCTATTGGCTGATTGGATCAGCCAATAAGATTGAAGTTGAATCCTATTGGCTGATTGCATCAGCTAATAGTATTTTTTCTACCTTAATTCCGATTGGCTGATAGAATTCTATCAGCCAATCGGAATCTAAGGGACGCCATCTTGGATGATGTCACTTAAAGAGATATTTCTTTGAGGCAATGCCCCGCAAAAGGCCCTTTTAAGGGCTATTGGTAGTTTAGTTTAGGCTAGGGTTTTTTTTTATTTTGGGATGGCTTTTTATTTTGATAGGCCTCTTAGTTTTGGTGTAATTAGTTTAAAGATCTGTAATTTATTTTTTATTTTCTGTGGTTTTTTTTTGTGATTTAGCTAATTTAATTAAATAAATTCCCTACATTAAATACAATAAAATATATTATATTGTATTTAATGTAGGGAATTTATTTAATTGTAGTGTAGTGTTAGGTGTTATTGTAACTTAGGTTAGGTTTTATTTTACAGGTACTTTTGTATTTATTTTAGCTAGGTAGTTATTAAATAGTTAATAAAAGGGGGTATATATTTTATATATGAGAATATACAAAATATAAATAAGGTGCGCCAAAGATGTGTAACAAAAAGGAAATTTGTGTAATAAAAGGTGCTGATGTATGTGTGTCTGGAAGTGAGTTAAGGCAAGAGAGTGACACCTGTATCGCAAAATTGTTAGTGTAAATCACTAAGCGTGTCCCAAGTTCCGTGTGAAGGACTTGTGAAAGTGTAATGGTATTGTAAACTGGGAAATAATATGTCATATAACATGTGTTGAAAAGCATAAAATATAAAATAATAATGTATAATAATATGGTGTGGGACGAACTTTCAAAAATACACAGTGATCAGTGAAACTGTGAAGGTAACTGTGAAGGTAACCAATAAATACGTGTAACCTGTAACAGTATCTGTTGATAAAAAGCAAAATATCATAAAGGAGGAAAAAGTCCAAACATAAATTGCAAATGCAAACCAAAGAAGTCCATTGTTAAACAGGAATCTTCAAAGAATCCGAAAATCTCGTGTTGTGAGGCTGCTTCTCTTGATGCTGTTGGTGAGTCAGGTATCTAAAAAATGAGAGGAGAAAGAGAGTGCCTCATAGTGCAGATATCTCTATGCAGTGGGAGAATATAGTGTTATCCAATAAAAAGGTACTCACAAGTGGAGTGGCACTTTTCGTTAAAAAAGTACAAACAGGCAGGCTGATATTTCCAGCAGTCAGTACGCTGACAAGGGCAGTATAGTGCAGGTCCGTGAGCGTCTCACAGTCGGAATATCCACTGGTATAACCCTGGTGATGATAGGAGCCGTTCTCCGCAGGAAACCTCTTTGTCCCAACCGGGATCGGATCCTTTTCTGAGGTGACCAGTGTGGGCTAATAAAAAACGTTTCTATAACGTCTCAGTTGTTGGCAAGTGAAGGAACCAGCTACCTAACCGGAGATTGAATAAAGCTGAATCCCAGCTCCGATATCCTGAGAACCTCATCCTTTCCCCTTTTCTTTCCTTGGAGAAGCACAAACCACGGATCCAAAGGCGAAAACCAACAACTGAGACGTTATAGAAATGTTTGCATATTGTGCATATTGAGCACAATCAAATTTATCAAGCGTTGGGTTAGCGTGACTTCAGAGCTCTGGTTAAGTGTTAAGACAAAAAAGTTGCACAAAACACATCAAAAATGCATTTATGTTTAAATCTTTTTTATTAAGTTTCAATAAAACAATCTGAACATCACATTAAGAAACATTTTCTGTCAAACATTGTTACAGTTAGGTTATCATACAACAAGGCTTTGGAGTGGACCAAGTCCTCCTGATCTGTATAAAATGTCTTTGATCTCAGGTGATAACCTTGGTTTCATTATCATAAAATCACTGTTTTTATAAGAAAGTGTGATCCTTCGACAAACAGAAAGGAGAAAAAATAAAACAAGAAAGATAATTCTGTAACCATAAAAATTTTAAACAAGAAAGAAAAACAAGAAAAATAACGAGAGAAAAGAACAAAAGAAAAAACAAAAAGACATTTGTTGATTCTTAGCTAAGAATTTATAGTATTCTATCAATTTCTTTTTTATACCTATACATGAATCCATAGGGTCCTAAGGAATGGATGGTTGTATGGGGAGGCTAATATGAATGACAGATGGGGACACACGCTTATACATTAGCGGAACTTGCTACTTTTAAGCATCCAGTAAAACCAAACCTTGTGAAATATTTCCTTTGTGTCCATTGCCCAGGCTGTTGATTCATACATCTAATATGTTGCATTTATTTTGTTTCTAATTTCTAGCCACGAGGGTGTTCGATCAAAAATGAATTTAACAGTACAGGTAGCCCTCAGTTTACGCCGGGATCAAGTTCCAGAATGAATGGTTGTAAATCGAAACTGTTGTAAATTGAAACCCAGTTAATAATGTAAGTCAATGGGAAGTGAGGGAGTTAGGTTCCAGGCCCCTCTCAAAATTGTCATAATAACACCTAATAAATTATTTTTAAAACTTTGAAATGAAGACTTTAAATGCTAAACAGCATTATAAACCTAATAAAATAATCACACAACACAGACTTTACTTGCATTTTTCTGCAAACAGTTTTTTCTATGCATTCCAATATGCTGCTCGATAGCTCAGGTCTGGTTAAACTGATTAATTTCAGCTTTCTTGGCTTGCATATATTTGCTTTAACACAATCGGACAGCTCCACCTACTGGCTATTTTAATCCATGCATTGCTTCTCAATGCTTTTCAATAGCAGTCACATGACTGAAAAAAAGGTTGTTATTCTGAAACGGTGCAAATTAAACAGTTGTAAAACAGGTCCACCTGTACAGTTACACTCATTAATACTGTCTGATTAAAAATTGCTTTAAAAAATGATAAGGGCTCAAAGACATGAGGTTTCAGGTGTTAGAAAAAAAGGCCTGCAAAAGGCTTTAACATAGAGATACATACATACATATATCTAAATGTATAGGTTGTGTGCATAGTTTGTGTGTATACATTTGTGTATGTGAATAGCATGTATAGCCTGTGCATAGTTGTATGGGAATAGCATGTATGTGTGTGTAAGCATGTATGTGTGTATGTGTTTATCGTGCATAGCATGTGTATAGTGTGTGTCTGTAAAATAGTTTGTATGCATGTGTAAGCATATTTATAGTGTGTGTGTATGTATCTGTTAGCATATGTATAGTGTATGTGTAAGTATATGTATAGTGTGTGTGTATGTATAGTGTACGTATGTGTAAGCATATGTATAGTGTGTGTGTATAGTGTATGTATGTGTAAAGCATGTGTATAGTGTGTGTGTATGTATAGTGTATGTATGTGTATAATGTGTGTGTATATATAGTGTATGTATGTGTAAGCATATGTATAGTGTGTGTGTATAGTGTATGTATGTGTAAAGCATGTGTATGTATGTATAGTGTATGTATGTGTAAAGCATGTGTATAGTGTGTGTATGTATAGTGTATGTATGTGTAAAGCATGTGTATAGTGTGTGTGTATGTATAGAGTATGTATGTGTAAAGCATGTGTATAGTGTGTGTGTATGTATAGTGTATGTATGTGTAAGCATATGTATACAGTGTGTGTATAGTGTATGTATGTGTAAAGCATGTGTATAGTGTGTGTGTGTATGTATAGTGTATGTATGTGTAAAGCATGTGTATAGTGTGTGTGTATGTATAGTGTATGTATGTGTAAAGCATGTGTATAGTGTGTGTGTATGTATTAGTGTATGTATGTGTAAAGCATGTGTATAGTGTGTGTGTATGTATAGTGTAAAGCATGTGTATAGTGTGTGTGTATGTATAGTGTATGTATGTGTAAGTATATGTATAGTGTGTGTGTGTGTATAGTGTATGTATGTGTAAAGCATGTGTATAGTGTGTGTGTATGTATGTGTAAAGCATGTGTATAGTGTGTGTGTATGTATAGTGTATGTATGTGTAAAGCATGTGTATAGTGTGTGTGTGTATGTATAGTGTATGTATGTGTAAAGCATGTGTATAGTGTGTGTGTATGTATAGTGTATGTATGTGTAAAGCATGTGTATAGTGTGTGTGTATGTATAGTGTATGTATGTGTAAAGCATGTGTATAGTGTGTGTGTGTGTGTGTGTATGTATAGTGTATGTATGTGTAAGCATATGTATAGTGTATGTATGTGTAAGCATATGTATAGTGTGTATGTATAGTGTATGTATGTGTAAAGCATGTGTATGTATGTATAGTGTATGTATGTGTAAAGCATGTGTATGTATGTATAGTGTATGTATGTGTAAGCATATGTATAGTGTGTATGTATAGTGTATGTATGTGTAAAGCATGTGTATAGTGTGCGTAGTGTCTGCGTTGCTATTTCTTTTCTAAAAGTAAACGAAATTATACATAAAATTTTGAGCATGACCAATAACAAAAGCAATAATTCCTATAAATCAAGTAATGTCAGTCATAATTAATTCTTAAATACTCCTGTTGTTAATAAGATAAAGTATACTGCTATATTGTTTCGTTACATGGCTGATAAACTGTTAAAGGTCATTATATTCATTACAAGGGCGTCGCGAATCTGATTTTATACTGATGCGGATTTTCCAATAAGGATTTCCCCCGCTGCGCTAATAAGATAACAAGAAATAGTAAGTGCCAAACGTACACCCTGAGCAGCGATTTTGGGCAGTCCCCTATGAAATGTCTGACACATTTTTATAAACGGTATCAGCATGCAGCGTAATGAGCGAGGCACACAGCCGTGACAGTAGTGTGGGAGTGCCCGGAGTACACAGGCTGAGGGGTCTCGCTGCTCAGTATAAGGAAACGGTGGGTGTGTCCGGCAGGGGGCGTGTGCCGCCCGGGAGCTACAGGCTGCTGTGCGGCGTGGGAAAGAGTTGCAGACCTGGGGATGGATGCTGCTGTCTTGTCTGAATGAAGACTCATTGCTGGCTGCTACTGATCCTCTCTGCATCCTCTGAGTACTCCACCCGCTGGGCATTGCGCTACCCCGTGTTATCCCTTCTCATGGACATTGCTACGTATTATTTTACCTTCACCACTTGTACCCTGGAAACTGCTTGAATATATATCGGACATTACACCCTCCGGACTCTACCTCACAAACTTTTATTGGACCCTATCTGTACATCCTCTGGACAGTGCCTTCTGCCCCCCTAATACTGCTCTGACACCATTAGGGCACTGCTTCCAGATTCTTGCTTTATCTATGGCCAAATACTAATTTAACCGCGATTTTTAAAATATATTTTAATTTATTTCTAACTTTTTTTTTGCTGAAGGAATATTTTTTTAATTGAACTTGTAAAAATGAAGCGACCCTGTGATGACACCAGTTCTGACAGTGACATGGATGAAACCATTGATGTGGGAAGTGAGAATAATTATTCAGGGTAAGTTTTGTCAATTCTAGGAGGGGGCTACACAGTTAATTGCTGCTGAACACTGGAAAAGTTCATTGGAAATTAATAACATTATCATTACTGAAGACTAGGACTTCACTGTAAAACAGCTAAATCACAAAACTTGCTTTTATACATTTTTATTTTTCTGCTTTTATTAAAACGTTCTTAGCCACAAATAACTTTGTAAAACTTAGGTTTTTTTTTTTTTTTTTTAAATCAGTTTTTACTAATATTTTCTAAAATGTATTGGATAAGGCTGTATTTTAACACCATTTATAATAATTTAACTTCAGTTAAAGGTTATTTTCTAATAAAGTAGAATTTATTATTTATTTCACCTCATAAGTTACAAAATTCTGAAGAGAGGTTGTCACATAGGTGTGAGATTTTCAGTTAAAAATGAAACATGGACTATATATATATATATATATATATATATATATATATATATAGTTCTATTTATTGTTTTATCACATCTCTCATGGGATAAATTATTACAATGTTAATATAAGTTATCAGTAAGTCAGGTCATCTCCTTTTGAGTGCAGCAAATCAAGGGCTGAAAATAAGTCCTGATGATTAACTAAGGAAGTTTGGGATTCTAGTTACCTGACCTCACTGTTTTCATCTTCAGAGAGAACTTATTGGATGGGATAAAATGTGAAATAAATTAACTCATCAGTATTTTAAATATTATATGTTGATCATAATTTAAAATTGATTGTGTTATATTTTACTGTTCAACAAAGAGAAGAAAAAAATAAAAATAATGTGTAAGTAAAAAAATAGAAGTTTGGATAAAATTATCAATTTTAGTGGCAGAACAAACACTTTCTTTTTTTTCACAACATTTCTAAAGCTTTGTACTTCTAATACAAGCAACTCACAATAGCTCAACTACATTCATTTTAATATGGCACAATTTTTAATTATTTAATTTAAATTAACCAAACTTTTTTTTTATAATTTTTCTACCTTAATTTTCTCCAGCATTTGTATTTATCAGAGGGAGAAAAACATTTTCATAAACTGTCTTTTTTGAGACCAGAATTCTGGGGTTTCTAGACACAGGATCATTTAAATTGAAACACAGGATATTTTTGTTTGTATATTAGTGATACCAAAGTATCCATTAGTCACTCGATGGAAGAGACAACTGCTAGAGAACTATTGGCTGACATGGATAAGGCTGTATAAGTCTGAAAAATTAGGTTTATACTGTACAGAAATAACCATTTGTTTAAAACATAATGTTTGTTTTTGTTACTTCTGAAATATTGTCTTTGCATTCACAAGGACAGTCTGATTTTCCTAAAGAATATAACAGAAAATATAAGATGGTAACATATGTGTTTTATTCCAACTGTAAAAATCCCTATATACCTTAAAGGGACATTCTACTTCAAAATGCTTCATTTCATTGCATTCCCTTCTTCACTAATTGCCCTGCTAATGGGCTAAGCACATGATGGGGTCTATTCATAGCAACACAAGGAAGCACTGACTATGAATAGTTAAGGAAACGGGCAAAATAATTGACTTGGAGAAAAATCCCCATGTCTGCAGTTCTGTAAATGCAAGTCTGTTGCAAGTCACCCTTTTTAACCAACCTTTATAAATAGCTAACTTGCTATTTATTAGAAGTATGGGAAGCTGGATATCCTTAAATAACAACTTTTCAAATCCATCTGACCTTAATGAAACCCAATTTTTATTTTCACGATTCAGATAGAACATGCAATTTTAAACAACTTTCTAATTTACTTCTATTATCAATTTTTCTTCCTTCTCTTGGTATCGTTTGTTGAAAAGTAGGGACATAAGCTTAGGAGTGTGCACGTGTCTGAAACACTATATGGAAGCAGTTTTGCAAGAATGTTATCCATTTGCAAGAACACTAGATGGCAGCACTATCTTTTGCCATGCAGTGCTTCAGACATCTGGGTATCTCTTCAATAAAGAATACCATGGGAACGAAGCAAATTTGATAATACAAGTAATTTGGAAAGTTTTTGTTTAAATTGTATGTTCTGTCTGAATCACAAAAGAAAAATGTTGGTTTTATATCCCTTTAAAGCTGTATTTAGGGATTGCAAGTAATGTTCTGGTCTCCTACTGACTTGCTATAGGTAGGACGTAAAAAAAAGTAATTACAGTCAGCAAGTCTCAGGTTTAAAAGAGTTAGACACAAGTATCTGTCACCATTTTATACCCAAGATTTGCTATAATTAGATTTGTTTAAGTTTATCATTTAGCAGATCAGCAGGTGTCCCTAGTTTAAACAGTTACAATAAACATGTTTTAATTACTACCATTTAACAGTAGAGGGTCTACCTTACATTAACCCTTTAGTTGCTAGTGGTAGTGCAGGGTTTTTTATTTGTTTAATTCTGATCTTCCACTTGTCAGTCTGTAAAGTCAGTCTGAGTGGTCCCCCTTAAAAGGACACAAAACCCAACATTTTTGTTTCATCATTCAGATAGAGCATGCAATTCTAAACAACTTTCTTATTTACCTCCATTATCAAATTTTCATTGTTCTCTTGATATCCTGTGTTGAAAAGCAGAGACAAGCTCAGGAGCCAGCCCATTTCTGGAGCACTATATTGCAGCGGTTTTGCAAGAATGTTATTCATTTGCAGGAGCACTATATGGCAGCATAATTTCCTGTCATGTAAGTGCTCCAGATGCCTACCTAGGTATCTCTTCAACACAGAATATCATGAGAACGAAGCAAATTTGATAATAGAAGTAAATTGGAAACCTTTTAAAAATGGATTTCCTCTGTCTGAATCACAAAAGAACATTTTTGGGTTTCATATCCCTTTAAGAAGTCTGTCAAACATGGCTATTTCAAAACTCATTAAAGTTGGCTCACTTTTTTAAAACAATCCATCTTTAAAGAATAACATAGGTGTTTGACCAACTTCAGTTTACGGTTTCCATTATAAAGTTCGCTGCACAGTCAGCCTTTACAACATAGAACTAATGTCAAACTTTTGGATTACTATGCTGCACAAGTTTAGGATTTTGTCAATGATTGGACCATACGTACATATGTCATTCCTAAATGGCTCACTGAGTTAATAGTGAGAAAAGAGATTTGTTTGAAAAATATGTACACTATCGTTTTACTTTTATAGACAATTTTCTAGAAAATATATTTACAAACTTTTCATTTGCAAACCATTCTACCTACATTTACCATATACAGGTACAAATCACCAAATATGAAATTCCAAAATCCAAACTTATTCAGAAATCCAAGCTTTTTAATTAATATTTTTTTTAAAATGAACACAAATTACTTCCCCCTCACCTGTAAGTCGCAATCTCTTCTGCCTATGTTTTTGGTTGGATTTTTGTGTTCTAAAATACAAATTATAGTCTCTATTTATTTAAAACAAGGACTATTACCTTCCTAATTGCAGTACAATGTTTACTATATATGGATAACTATTAACAAAGATATAAAACTACCTTTACATTGCATGTATAAGCTGTGTTATGACATGTAAAAATTTCCACAATTACATAATATAGTGTAGTTTACACTGGGTTCCATCCCTTCTCCAAACTGTCCCATTTTACAGATGTGAATATACAATATTCTGAAATCCAACCTGTTTTGAAATCCAAACCTTTTCCAGTCCCAAGAAGCTTGGATAAAGGGTTTTCTAGCTGTATATTGTTCCATTGCCCTGAATTTCATCACGGCCTGAAAAGATTTTATAACTTTGATCTGTATTTCCATCAAGCATGTCATCTTAACCTTGGACTGTTTGAAACAATTGTTTGGTGCTATAGAGATCTAGAAAATGCCCTGAACATAAAATTGAACACGACAGTGATATATAATGGTTGACAACTTTTACCTGGCAATCAAATAGCATTTTGCTACTAATTTGTCAGTGGATAAAGGTTTACACTGTCGCTTAACCTTTCATGCTTACTGATTTTCAAATAGAAATTACTGTAGCTTATGACCTATAGCTTATTGGCTGTGTATTGAAGATTTGTTTTTGTAGGAATTGCTCTAATATTGGGTCGATCAAATTCCTTTAGAAATAGGATCCAACCCATAATGAGTTGTGAGGAACTGAGCCCTCAAAAGGTCAATATAATATTTAGGCTGAAACAACTTATACTGAGAAAAAAGTATAATTTTTCTTTCCCTTTAAAGCACATTTCATCTGTCAGTTCCCACCAATTAACTCCAGTATATGATGGTAGAAACCTACCTGCTGATGTAGGTTATATCGTCTTTGTGATTTTTGTTTGTCAGAATGTGATAACATGCCTTGCAGTGATACTCAGACTGCCATCTTGTACTGTGAGATGTATAAATTATTCCATCACTTTCTGTGTGAATTCTGACATCCAGTGTTGCCACTATATTTAAATAATTTAAACAATCAAGGACATTGTCAGATTGTATTGCTTTTGCTTTTCAGTACATGTTAGTAGAACATATTTAATGGTTGCCTTGTCCGGGTAAAACTTTAAATAATTATTTTATGCTTATTGATTTGCAGTTGTGATATAATTTAGCATTGCAGACCAGTCTAGCAGTGGTTCGCTTAAGCAAATTACATTGCCCAGTCTGACATTAGGTAATGGAGTATTTATGTATTACCAGACAAAACAATAATATCTATGTAGAGCACAGCAAAACTTGACGGCCCTTTACACATATATAATGATTGTAATAATAGCTCTAGAGGTGGAGAAACCCTCAAGTCATGAGTCTTAAAGACTTCTAAGTTTGTATCCTGATTACTAAACATTTAGAAAAGTAGATTGCTTTTCTATGGATGTTGTTCCTCAATGGTTTCCAGAACTGTATGTAGCTTGATCCTATGATTTCGATTCACAAATCCTCCACTTGACTTAATTTACATAAAATACTCTTTGGTAAAATATGCACAATTCTTCTATCAAGCAGTTTCAAATGTGGATGAGTATTAAAACAGTAAAAGAATGCATTTTTTATTTGTTTTAAAAAAACAAAAACAAAGGAGTGAGAGTACATACATTTATTTGTCTTGATTGAACAAGGCTGACGCGTTTTGCACTTTCTTTATCATGTCTATTTAGAGATAATTATGCCTGTTTAAGCAATGTACTACAATTAAAACTTTTTTTTTTTGCAATGATCAATAAAGATTGTTTCTTTTGCTAAGGCATATTTCTATTGCACATTTGTATTGTATCCCATGATGCACCATTACCTCACAGTGCCTACATAAATGACGGTTTGAGCTTAAGATACCTGGAAAATAAAATTGATTTCATTTTCTGAGATTGTGCCTGTACGGGGCCTCTCTAATGTACCACTAGATTACTATTAATCTATTACTGGCTGAGTACTATAAGTGAAAGTCAGATGTCATTGCAAGTTTATAGATGGTTTACAATAAGATACATCAAAGGTAAATAAATTCCCCATGGATAGTTCTCTTTTTAAGGATCCTCATCTGGGAACAATCACTGCAGATCAGCATACAAAAAATGTGTATTTTCTGGCTGATGGAAAATGAAATTGAAAGACTTGCTTCATTTGTTAAGGGTTTGCTTTTGGGGTAAAAAAAACTGCTGTGTAATGTGTTGTGTGGAACACTGAAGCAATATTCTGAAAGAAATAGTATAATATTTTCATTGTTTTTGTCCCAAATACAAAATGTATGGCATTTTAAATATTACACATTTGGCTTATGGAAATAATAATTTAGTAAGAAACGTATTATCTGTGCATGGATGCCAGAGAGGTACACACTTTGTCACACTGAACTTTCTGCAAAAAAGGACTTTGCTAGATTATTTGTTAGAAAAAGGTCATTCAAAACCTTTGTGGCACTGAAAACATAAATTCAAAAATGTGAGGTTCTTGTAGAATATCTGAGAAGCAATTTCATTGAGCGGTAGTATATTAAGCTGTGAAGTTATCACCAGCAAATATATAACAAATTAAAAAAAAAATATTTAGTATGTCATCGCAAAATGTATTACAACCATTCAAGCATATTTTACAACACTATTTAAAGCATATTGCATATAGTTTTTCATCAAAGCAAAATTGTCTGACTTACCATAACCCCCTCCCACTGATACCCAGAGCAATATGTAAATAGAAACCATTATGTAATGGTTTTTAACCAGGGTGCTATGACACCCTAGTGTATCTTAACAGTTATCAAGGGGCATGTAAATGCGTTTTGCTTTCGCATGTATCATTATCAAATGTTTTTGAAAATGGAATTAAATATTTTTTATAGTTCAATGTAAACTTTTATGAGCAATGACTGTGCTATAAATTTATCTGGTAAAAATTGAAACTGTTATCGAAACAGCTAATAAATGTGGTGTGTGTATTTTGAGGTGTGCCTTGTTGGCCAAAACAATAATTTTTGCTGTGGTAGATCCATTCATTATTAGGGAACTGTCAAGGGCAAACTTTTGCACAGTATTCTGATTTCTATTTGAGAGTCAGTTAGCGTTTTAGAAAGTTCTTGGTTACTTTCAAAAACTAACATACCTGAAAAGTTCTTTTTTTTTTTTTTAAATAAATGCTTCGGCTAATATCTATAATGATCAGCTAAGTATTGTAAAACTATTTCTTTAAAACAGAAAAGAGTGTGAGGAAAGCACAGAGCTGTTTTGCTGCTAATTTGTTAGTAGAACTGACAATTTTTATCCAATTTTCACAGGCATAGCAGCGGCTCGCTAATTCGATCGAATTCCCCAACAACAACCTCGCAGATTATGGCCAGGAAGAAGCGAAGAGGGGTATGTTTGCGTTTATGATTTATCTTCCAAAACATAGCATATGGACTGGCACACCATAATGCTAAAAATTATTCCTTATATCCCTTATTATTTTACCTGTACAAAATGACTAGATTTTGGCCGATCTTTAAATTAAAATTTTAAAAATTTAATTTTATACATTTTTGATACATAAAATATTAGAAAAAATAATTTACTAATCAAGAAGAGTCCCTGTGCATATATTTTATATATATATATATATATATATATATATATATATATATATATATATATATATATATATATATATACAGTATATATGTATATATATATATATATATATATATATATATGTATATATTTATTTATTTATATTTATTACCAGCAATATTTTACTTTGTTACGTTTGGTATATGCTGAAGCGTATTTTTAGGTATAATTATTTATATGAACATACACCCACATTTGATTTTAAAGGTTTGTATGAGTTCCAAAGCATTGCTTATTTAATCTACAAAGACAGCTATGAACATTAACTAACATTATAAGTGAAAATAAAACTTTAATGACTCTTAATACATGAATAAAAATGGTTTAAGAGCAACAGCGGTATTTAGGCAAAATTTGCCTATAGAAGTAGATCCTTTGTGTAAGCGATAGTGTTTTCATTTTTTTTTTATTCAACACTGCACAATAAAGAATTGTTATGAATTAATGCAATAAAAATTAAAATGTGTTTCAAAATATTAATAAACTCAAATATGTGAAGATCAAATATAATTACATTTGCAGATGTTTTATCCCATCAAATTAAATAATGGTTAGATTCTTTCAGAACCATTACTGTACATTATGCCATGTGACTTTCTATAAACCTTTTATTTTTGTTTCTTTAAAAATATCTTTAACTCCTAAATGGAATTTGAAGACACAAATTTGAGGACATGTTTCCCAAACAGTAGAGAACTCAGAACCTGTTAGGGTAATATGACAGAACTAATTTGCAAAAAAAATATGAAATCATTTTGTACTAATGTAAGAAAATGCAAAACCACAGAAAGGTTATTATATAAATAATGTATATGTCATGATGCATACTTCATGATTATTTTACTTTTTATTCTTCAAAGCCCAAACCAATGTTTAAAAAAAATGGCTATAACCATAAGACATATTTAACCACAAAGATCAAACGGCACAGAGCTCAGCATATATTCAGTACCCTTCTGCTCCAACTTAATTGTAATTCTTGGAAATGCAAGGCTTCATCTGTAGAGGTGTAATGAGTTAACGATGGCCTGTGGGAATTTGTCACTGATTGTTTCTTCCTAACAGATCATAGAAAAACGCCGGCGTGATCGTATCAATAACAGCTTGTCTGAGTTAAGGCGACTTGTGCCGACTGCTTTTGAAAAACAAGTAAGCTGTTTTTACACACTTTTTCTCTCCTTTTTTTTTTACTGTAGTTCAGATTTTTAGTTGCTTCTTTTCTGTACTCATTAAAATAATATTGCATGTGGTCCTTTCTGGCAGGGAACACACTTTGCAAATAAAACCTTTGTTGTGGCCAAATTATTAAACATATATGATGATCATGAACGTGAAGGAGAAAAATATTTCCACTTGTGCTGCCTGTTTTCCCTTAGGGTATACAGTGCATGTTGCCCCAGAACTGAACTTATTTTGTGGAAGAGTGGAATATTTTGTATTATTTATATGTTTTATTCTCTCTCACATACAATATTGTTTAGAAATTGCATTAGACTGGTATTAAAAGGACTTGAAACCCCAAAATTTACTTTCACAATTCAAATAGACCATAACATTTAAAACAACTTTAAAATGTACTTCTGTTATCAAAATTGCATTGTTAACTTGGTATTCTTTGTTAAAAAACATATTTAGGCTCAGTAGCTGGGAGCTAGCTGGTGGTTGGTGGCTGCATATATATGTCTTTTGTCATTGGCTCCCTGCTGTCTTCAGCTAACGCTCAGCGATGCATTGCTTCTCCTTCAATAAAGAATAAAAAGACAATGAAGCAAATGGCATAATAGAAGTACATTTTAAAGGTGTAAACAATGGTATGTTCTATCTTAAAGGGACATGAAACCCAAATTTTTTCTTTCTTGATTTAGAAAGAGGATGCAATTTTAAACAACTTTCCAATTTACTTTTATTATCTAATTTGCTTCATTCGATTGGTATCATTTGTTGAAAAGCATATCTAAATAGACTCAGTAGCTGCTGATTGGTGGCTGCACTTAGATGCCTCGTGTGATTGGCTCACACATGTGCATTGCTGTTTCTTTAACAAAGGATACCTAAAGAATGAAGCAAATTAGATAATAGAAGTAAATCGGAATATTGTTTAAAATTGTATTATATCTAAATCATAAGAGAAAAATTTTGGGCTTCATGTCCCTTTAATTAAGAAAAAACATTTTTGGGTTTCATGTCCCTTTAAATTAGGACTTAAATACATTAAACCCTCTTAGATTTGTTACTTTATCAACTTGTTTATAAACATCTCTAACTAACCGCAGCAGTGGAGATAAGATAAGAAGAGAAGGGATTTAAACATAGAATAATTAAGTTACAAAATGGCAGCACCCATTGCTTTATAGAAACTGAAACTTGACACTTATTTCTTTAAACGTAAACTGATATTATTTTACAAAAAAATACATCTCCATTTATTTAAAAATTGTATATGAAAAAAACAAGAGATTTTCAGCATGCAAACATTGAAATATATGCTTAAAAACATTATTTATAATTAAAGTGTTTATGTGTATTATCTGCACATGGGAAACGTTATTGTATTGTGGTAATTCTGTAAAAATGTAGAAAAGCTGTTGGCTGCATGTTTGATCAACATCTGAGATATATACCAGATTTCTTATTATTAAAAAATGAAAAAAGCATGAAGAATTTACTTTCCCTGGTAAAATGCCCCCATGTACCAAACTTTTGAAGAGACGCAACTTTAAAAGATATTTTAATGCACTTGGGAAGTCTGTTTTATAGCGCATGATTATTGATGTGGTTACACAGGGTTTTCAGTTAGTACAGGCACAGCATAACCAACAGTATACACATGATATACACTTCTTTATTCTTTAGGTTACAAGACTATATAACATTCTGTGTTCACTTTCTTATTTACCCTTTCTACTGATTGGATGATATGTAGTAATAGTTTCACTTTTAATGGCTGTTTAAAATGTGTTGGATTTTTTTTTTCAATCTACATGTAGTTTTAGTAAACTACATTAAAGTGAATGTAATTTTTGATGATAAAGTGCCCGGTTTTTAAAAATTTGATTAAAAACAGGGGCACTTTATTTCATCAAAATTTACATTTCACTCGTGTTGTGAAAATACTTACCTTTTAATCTTGACAGCCACTACATTGCTTCTTCCGCTCCCGTTGCAAAGCCTCTTCCTGGGTCTAAAATGAGGGATCCTTCTTCCTCCAATCACGGCGTTGAATCAGACACTGATTCCCCGGGGGGGAAGCCGTGATTGGAGGATGACCGATCCATCATTTCTGACATAGGAAGAGGCTTGCGACGACCTGGGGAAGCTGGAGCGGCTGTCAAGATTATAAAGGTAAGTATTTTCACAACATGAGTGAAATGTAAATTTTGATGAATTAAAGTGCCCCTGTTTTTTTCTTTATCATCAAAATTTACATTCACTTTAAAGATTTTTATTTTAAATTATTTGGATGAATTGAAATATAGCATAGACCAGTGTGAATGTAATGTTAATGGTGGACAGTCATTAAAAAAGACTGCTTGGGGTCCATGATCACATTCTGTTTTGTTTTGAGGGCAATTATATGTGTCAATAGGAGCTGGTCATTTGCATGCATTATCAGATCAGGATCCATATTAGAATTCAGTGCCACAGGGCCCATGCCCCATTACTTGCACTCTTACATTATTGTTCTATAATGATTGATGGCACCAGGTGAGGGAAGTAACCTTTTCATAACTCTTATAAAATGATTAAAAAAAATACAGGGCTGGAAATTTCCACTATTTCTAGAAATTTTTAACATTGAGTGAAATAGTAACTTTTTTTCTCTCTTGGTCAGTAATATTTTTTTCAGCGTGGTTTTAAGCAGCATGAAAAACTCTGAGCAATGTAGACTCCTAAAGGAGTTCTCAGAAGGATCACATGATCAGTGACATCAGGCACTAAGTGGTATCCCTTGGGAATTTAAATCAAAATGTAATCCACTGTAAAATGTTTAATAAGGGGAAAATCTACATTTTGTTGTAATATGTTTGACAAAAATTGCTGAAACATCTTACTATAAGATTACTTTTCCTAAAGACAACACATTATACATAATGATCATCTTACAGTGGTAAAAAAAAAACATCTCCATGAAAGTGATTGATAAATTTGACTGAGAATAAAATATGTGTAGCTGCTGCCCCATCAGGCAGAGAATGGTATTGCAAACCAAGATGAGGAGACATGACACTTGTGTGCATTAGGAATTTACATCTTTGCTGCTTTATTGCAAATTAACTGCTTCAGAATGAAGGACAAAATGATGGTGTTGCCCTCAGAATTAAGTCCTGGTTTTGGAGGACAACACTTGGTTCTCCTCTAATGCAAATGTAATTTCCTTGTTTTTTTTTCATGGAGGAATCAATCATGTGACCTAGTCCCAATTTAAAAAAGATGTAATGTATTAGTTGTCTTTTTAATAACTGTCATTAAAGTGAGAGACAGGGATGGAGATAATACACTTCCCTAAAGTAAGTAAAGGGATACAGCACCCTTAGATTTTTTAAAATATCAAAGTACAACAATCTAAACAATTAAACAAATATTCAAAGTCTTAAAAGTCACATCACAATAAATCTATCTAGTAATAGCAATATGATTCAAAACACCACATAGCCCAAATGTGCACAGCAAAAAGCCTAAGTATCACAGAGAAGTAGGACAGGCAACACCCATCTGCATCAGCCCCCACCTAAACACAGATAGGTAATGCCTGAGCAGGGATCTATGCTCTCCTAATCCAGCCATATAACATATGTATCAACAACAAGCAATACAGCATTATATATTACACATGCATTGTTTGGGTATTATATAGTGCTGTATTGTTCGTTGTTGATACAGAAGAGCTAATACATTTTTATATAGGGGCCATCTTTTACCTGCTCAGACATTACCCATCTGTGCTTTTCATGGGGTCTGATGCAAACCGGTGTTGCTCATCTTACTTTGCCCTGTAAAACTTAGGCTTCTTGCTGTACACATTTGGGCTGTGTGATGTTTTGTATTATATTGTTGTTATTACTAGATAGATTCTTTGTGATGTGATTTTTTTAAACTTTGATCTATTGTACTTTGATAGTTAAATTAAAATAGTGCTATATTCCCTTACGTTCTAGGGAGTTGTATTATTATCTCCATCCCTGTCTCTCACTTTAATGTCAGTTATTACATTTTCTTTATGGGTCTTTACCATTGCTAATTTCTGTAGTTAGATTTTTTTTGCACACACACACACACACACACACATATATATATATAGTAACAGTATATATATATCTTTAACTATATATAGTTGTCATTTTAATAATCTATTACTGTACCCTTACTGAACTGCCTAACTGCAGGAAAACTGCAAAAACCTGTAGCTTAAATGCTTTTACCTGTAGTCCATCTGCAATTTTTTAGGACATTAAAATTATGAATCAAAGGACAATGCTATTAAAGGGACATGGAACCAAAAATTCACGATTCAGACAGAGGATACAATTTAAAAATAGTTTCCAATTTACTTAAATGATCAAATTTGCTTGGTTTTCATATTATTTTTTTGTTGAAGAGATATCTAGATAGGTAGCGTGCACTTGTCTGGAGCACTACATGACAGGAAATAGTGCTGTCATCTAGTGTTCTTGCTAACGTATAACATTGTTGCAAAACTGCTGCTGCCATGTAATGCTAAAGACACCCCTGAGCTTACCTTTATGCATTTCAACAAAGGATAACAAAAAAACAAAGAAATTCATAATGGAAGTACATTGTACAGTTGTTTAAAACTGAATCACAAAAGAGACATTTTTAGGTTTTACGTCACTTTAAATACAGTAGAATTGCATAACAAGCAAGTGCATAATAAACAGACAATGCAACACATTTTAATGAGTAGCAGATTTTTTTATGACAAAATGCAAAATATATTTCAATTTGCTGGCACCCTGTATCATACCTGAAGTAATTTTTAATTAAAAATCAATGCTTTTTGTATAAATCAAATAAATTGGAAGTAAATAAGTAAATTGTTCATGTTTTCTTAATTGTATTGCATATGAATCATGAAAATTGAATTTTGAATTCTATGACCCTTTAACTTTAATGCATCATGTCAATGCCTCTATGAGGACTTTGATACAGGGAAGCATTGTTTTAAATATGCACTTTTACTTGCAACCTCTACATTTTTATTTATTTTGTCAAAACCAAGCTGCAAGTGCTTAAAGGGACACTGAACCCAAAAATCTTCTTTCGTGATTCAAATAGAGCATGCAATTTTAAGCAACTTTCTAATTTACTCCTATTATCAAATTTTCTTCATTCTCTTGGTATGTTTATTTGAAAAGCAAGAATGTAAGTTTAGATGCCGGACTATTTTTGGTGAACAACCTGGGTTGTCCTTACTGATTGGAAAGCACCAATAAATAAGTGCTGTCTATTGTACTGAACCAAAAATTTGCTGGCTCCTTAGCTGAGATGCCTTCTTTTTCAAATACAGATAGCAAGAGAATGAAGAAAAAATGATAATAGAAGTAAATTAGAAAGTTGCTTAAAATTACATTCTCTATATGAATCATGAAAGAAAAAAATTGGGTTCAGTGTCCCTTTAAGTCATTCAGAGGCCAAAGTGCCCAAAACTTTATTATCAAAGGTGCCATTCCCCTGAGAGTTCATTTCCTGGGTAGAGAGACATTGTCAGTGTTCTCCACAGGACCTTTTTAATGGGTGCACTACCCGGCTGATTTTACTGAACACCCAGCTAAAATTTTAGCCAATATTAAGCTAAAATGAGCTAATACTGGTATTGTAGAAATGATTGTTAAAAATAAATTTATGTTAAATTATGCAATTAATTTGTGCTTTGAATAGCAAAACATGTTATAATACCAGAAAGTATTATACTACTGCCCCCAATTGGCTACTTCACAATGGCAAGTGGAGAACACTGACTGTGCATACTGTCCTGTATTATAGATTCTTACCAGCACGCAGTCCTCATATACACATTAAAATGATGCATTAAAGTCAATGAATTACATTATTTTTTTAAGTGATAGAAAGGTCAAAAATGAAATGTACATAATTGCATTTCAATTTGAAATAGAAGCATTTTTGCAATATACTTTCATTAGTAAAATGTATTACTGTGTTTCAGTGGCATACGCACATATGCTGAGAGTGCCTGTAGTATTCAAACACCATGCATGCTCAGAGAGTCAGCTGTGGCTTGTATGACACAAATTATATCTCCAGAAGCAAAACACACCACCATCAGCTCTCTAAGGAGGTGTGGTGTTTGAATACTGATGCACGAGCTCTCTGACTGGATATGTGCGTATGCCGCAGAAAAACAGTGATAACTTTTACTAGAAGCATTTTTGCTGATGAAAGTATATTGCAAAAATGCTTCTATTTCAAGTTGAAATGCACCCACGCACATTTAATTTTGACTTTTCTATCCCTTTAAAGGGACTCTGAACCCAAATTTTTTCTTTCATGATTCAGATAGAACATGGAATTTTAAGCAACTTTCTAATTTACTTCTATTATCAATTTTTCTTTGTTCTCTTGATATCTTTATTTGAAAATAAGGCATCTCAGCTAAGGAGCCAGCTAATGTTTGGTTCAGTACTATGGACAGCACTTGTTTAAAGGTGCTGTCCAATCAGCAAGGACAACCCAGGTTGTTCACCAAAAATGGGCCGGCATCTAAACTTACATTCTTACTTTACAAATAAACGTACCAAGAGAATGAAGAAAAATTGATAATAGGAGTAAATTAGAAAGTTGCTTAATATTGCATGCTCTACCTGATTCACAAAAGAACATTTTTGGGTTCAGTGTCCCTTTAAGTAACAGTACCTTGAGCACATGGGATTTGTCAATTTGAAAAAAATTAATAGAACATACTACTTAAGTAGTGTGTAAGCGTAATATGTATATATAAGCAGGACTGGTGTACATCCCATGGTATGACTGTATTCTCACAATCTATTGGCAGAATTGTCCATAGACTAGGAAGGAGGGAATGTTGGGTACACATGTGTGCAGCTTACGTCAGAGTAGACTAGGTGCAAAATCCACTAGGACAAGAGATATACAAAAACGAAATACATTAACAGGTAAGCTGGCACTTAGCAAATACTAAAAACATAAAATGGAAAATTGGCCAGGAAACAGGCCCAAGCGCCTGATCAAGTCCCCTACAGTGCGTGGTTCTAAGCTTAGTTGTCTATACTGACTTCTAGTAATGCTTGCAAATTGGATGTTGAAAGGTGTGCTCTTCCTATCTTTGTTTTGTTTTTTGTATATTTGTGGTTAATACCTAGTGGATTTTACACACAGTCTTGCAATTTTGTAAAAGACTCTGTCAGCCAATGAGTTAATGCATTATATTAAAGTGCAGGAAATTAAAAACAGAGAAAGCAAACTGTCACACACTGGAGCTGTGAATTCTGCTCAGCTGAATGATTTTTGCTTGTGTGTGGTTTTTAGGGATCTGCAAAACTGGAAAAAGCTGAAATACTACAGATGACAGTGGATCATCTGAAGATGCTACAAACAACAGGCGGTAAAGGTAAGACTTGAACTGCCTGCAGTGTAACAGTACATATAAAGTTAAATAAACATCTCTGACAAAGTGTGGTAGGCTGGCCCGGATAAAAGGAGTGGAAATCAATGCTAATGGTAGGATTGAACTCGTGGGAAAGAACTACTGGGACAAAAGGAGCTCTTGACCCTGAGCTTGTGTTTGCTTTCATAACGCTGTGGGAGTAAAAGCTTCATTCACAGGCGGCCCAGTCACACATTTGTTTGGGGTTTTGCAAAGACGGCTAAAATCCTTGCAGGGAGACAAAACAAACACACAAACATACGTACAAATATACAGTAGGATTGGAGGCCACAATGGTTTAGTGAAAATCCATGCTTGTAGATCAGGAAGTGCACAAGGGGAGGAAGTTACTGTTATTGCCCACACGTTTTCGGGGTCAAAAGAAGTAAAGGTTTTACTACATGTACAGCGTTGCTGTGGGCAGGAAAATAACAGAGAACAATTGTCCTTGCAAATTGTGCCTTTATTTAGGAGACACTTTCATTGCATTTTAAAAGACTTTATAAACTAAAGCAATAAATTGTGAATTCATCAAGCCGTGTAGTATGTTATTTCCTGCTGTTAGTTCCATTTTTTGTCTGCTGTTGAAAAGAGACCCTTAAAGGGACAGTAAACACTTTGGGATTCCAATAAAAATGTTTGTGTGTAGAAAAACAACTTTGCAGTATGTTTTTTTTTTTTTTTTTGTTTAAATGATTTTTATTGAAAATTGGTACATTGAAAATGAACAAGATATATACTTTCAGTTACATCATAATAGGATCATAGCTGTTCACAGTGAAGACAGTCATCATTAGTGATTAATCCAATTCTCATAAGAATTTTTGGGATTTTTTGAAGGAAGAAGTGAGTCATAACATATCATTAGAAGATATAAAAGAATATAGAGGGTGTTAGTAAGCGAGGATAGGGAGATAGGGGTTAAAAGGGGGAATGGAGGGGGGAGAGGGTGTCCCGCCTGGCCTACTTTCTTTAAAATCACAGGGAAGAAAGTTGTTGTAGCTTATAAAAGTCTTGGGTATAGAATGTCGGGGGGACTGTTTAAGTGTGGCCATCATAAGACCCTTGATCCCATATAAATTGAATATTGCAGATCATGTCTTGTTTACCTAGATAACAGTAATGCATCCTTTCTAGCGTGAGGACATGGTCTACTTCAGATTTCCATTGGGCAATAGACGGTATCTCACATGTCTTCCATTTCCTAGGGATTAAGCGTTTAGCGCAAGATAGCATTAGGAGAAGCAGCTTTCTGCGGTAAACGCAAGTGATTTTAGGCATGAGATTAAGTATTATAATTGATGGGGAGAGTGTGACTGGCACCCCCAGAGTATGGGCTATGTGTCTTTCTATTTGGTTCCAGAAGGTATGTAGGAGGGGGCACGACCACCATATGTGGGTGAGGGTACCTTCCTCACCACATCGTCTCCAACAGCTGGAGGAGGCATTAGGGTATAAGATCCTCAGGCGCTGAGGAGTTAAATACCATTGAGCTAATATTTTGTAGTTTAATTCAGATATGGTCAAGGATAGGGAGGCAGAATGTGTGTGTCGAAAGCATTGTCTCCAGGTCTCAGTGTCAAGGTCATTTTGGAGTTCAACTGCCCACTTAGTGAGGTATGTAGGTCTTTTTTCAGGGAAAGAGCCCCTGAGCATTCTGTACGCTAGAGAGATATGTGCTCTATTTATATTCGGATTAATACATAGCTGTTCAAAAGTGGTCAGGGGTCTAAGTATCATTTCTTTGTGTGGGCAGTGGGTGATCGCGTGTCTAATCTGTAGGTAGGAATACCAACGGTGGAAGGGTGGGCCTAGTTCTTCATTAAGGGTAAGTCTGTCTTTGACTCCCGAGGTGTTGGTCACTAAATAAACTGGTAGGGACCCATGAGGTCTATTGGTTGAGTTGTGAGAGTATAGGTCGTGTTTGAGAAAGAGGCGATATCGAAAGAGGGAGGTCAGGGGGGAAAGTACAGTAGAGATTCCCTTTGTGTGAGTGAGTACATCATCCCATACTTCTAGGGAAGCTTTAATATAGTCATTGTCTTGTATAGTGCGTGGTCTGGACTCTTTAGGAATCCAAGGGAGGTCTCTTATGGGGTTAGCCTGAGCTAGATGGCCCTCCATCTGTATCCAAAGCTTTGAGGGGTTGGCATGGTTCCAAGCTATAACCCTAGCTAAATGTGCGGCTTTATAGTAGTTAGCAAGATTAGGGACGCCTAGGCCTCCATCTTCTTTACTTAAATACATGGTGTGCTGAGCTATCCTAGGGCGCTTGTATGACCATATGAAGGAGTTAATCATTTTTTGTTGTGCTGAGAGAAAGGGTTTCGGTAAGGGCAAGGGAAGGGCCTGGAACAGATATAGGTATCTGGGGACTATCATCATCTTCACCGTGTTGATGCGCCCTAGCCATGATAAATGTCCCTGTTTATGCCAGTTATCTAGCGAGGATTTAACGTTCGTTTGGAGGTTGATAAAGTTATCTGGAAAGAGTGTGTGTGGATCTTTGGAGATTGTCAAGCCTAGATATTTAAGTTTGTCTGGTAGTGTAAACTTTGTTTGTCGTGTAATGTACAGCATTTCTTGAGAGGTTAGATTTATTGGCAATAGACCCGACTTCTCCATGTTAATGGAGAAGTTGGAAACCTGTTTGTATGCATCTAGGATTTGTATGAGAGCGGGGAGGGAGGTAGTTGGGGATTGTAGGGTGAATATCACGTCGTCCGCGAACAGTAGGCATTTTTGGGTGGTGTCTCCAAATTTTAGGCCTTGTATATGATGACAGTGTCTAATTTGTAGTGCCAGTATTTCAACTGTAATAGCAAATAATAGGGGCGAGAGCGGGCACCCTTGACGTGTGCCATTGGAGATGGGAAAAGATTGGGATATATTATTGTTGACTTTGATTTTTGCGCTCGGGTTATGATAAAGGGCCTTTATTCTGGAAATGAAGAGCTCGGAAAAGCCAAACTTTGACAGGGCGGACCACATAAATTGCCAGTCCACCCTGTCAAATGCTTTCTCAGCATCCGTCGAAAGCAAGGTTAGGGGTGTGTGGGAAAGGTGGGCTTGTTGGAGTGAGTGAAGTAATCTAGTAGTGTTATCTTTCACCTCTCTCCCCTTAATGAAGCCCACCTGATCAGGGTGGACTATGTTGGGCAATATCTCATTCATGCGGTTGGCTAAAATTTTGGCATATATTTTCATGTCGATATTTATAAGGGAAATCGGTCTATAGTTATTGACTACATCATTGGGCTTGCCCGGTTTAGGAATCACCGTGATTACTGCTTCTAGGAGGGAGCTGGGCAAAGCAGCACCCTGGTCTATATCGTTAAAAAGTGTCAGGAGTTGGGGGTTTATGTGTTCTTGTAAGAGCTGGTAAAATTTAGATGTGAGGCCGTCTGGACCTGGGGATTTGCCATTTGGTAAGGACTTAATAACTAAGTTAATGTCCCTCAGGGTAATGGGAGAGTCTAAGAATTGTTTATCGTCATCTGTGATAGAGGTTATAGGGACAGTGTTCAAATATGTTTCTATTTCCTCTTTCCTATCTTGTGATGCGGAGTCTGCTAGATTATATAGTTGCTTATAGTAAGAGGCAAATGAGTTGACAATTTCTTCATTTTTGTGGGTTGTCTCACCAGATGGGTGGCGGATTGTCTTAATGAAATTGGAAAGCCTTTGTTTTTTAAGGGACCTGGCTAGTAGGCGGCCTGATTTGTTACTTTCTATGAAAAATTTAGATTTGGTAGTTAACGCTCTCATGTGGGCTTTTTGAATTAGAAATTTATTTAGGGCTTCTCTAGCGTCATTTAACTTGGAGAGTTTGGATGTGGAGGATGGATCTGCTCTAAGAGTGGTTTCACAGGTGTTTAGTTCGTCGGATAGTGAAGTGAACTGGGCGTTATGAATTTTGCGTTGTGTGGCAGTGTGTTTCATTATTACCCCCCTGATAAAACATTTATAAGTCTCCCAATTGTTCGCGGGTGTCGTGTCTTCAGGTTTGTTTAGGGTGAAGAATTCGGCCGAGAGTTTTTTAATGTCATCAACCGTTGCTTGATTAGTCAGTATATGGTCGTTGAGTCTCCAGTTGAATGTAGTATGTGGTTTGCTAGCCCACTTGAATTCTGTATGTACCATACTGTGATCGGACCAAGAGGTGTGCGTGATTTTAGAGTGTACAAGGGCAGAAAGCAGAGCCTGATCGCATAGTATGTAATCCAACCTGGAGTACGTGTGTTGTGGATGTGAGAAAAAAGTGTAGTCTTTTCTGTTGGTATGTACTACTCGCCAGGTATCAAATAGGTTAATAGATCGTAAGGCTGCACAATTAGAGTTGAGAGTATTATTACGCAGATAGGATTTTCCACTAGAGGTATCTAGTGCTGGGTTCATGGGGAAATTAAAATCTCCACCCGCAATGATGGGTCCTTTAGCTAGGTCTAGTATCTTATTGACCAGGGTTTTGAAGAAGTTGGGGGTGGGTCTGTTTGGTGCATAGGTGTTTACTAATGTAACCGGGGAACCGTAACATAGACCAACAAGAATTAGGATCCTACCCTCAGTGTCTGTATATTTCTGTAGTAGTTCGAATGGGAAGCCTCGTCTGAATGAAATACATACCCCATTTTTCCTATTTGTGCCGGAGCTATAGTAGTGTTGGTCAAAATATCTTTTGGATAAAGTGGGTTCGTTATTTTTCTTGAAGTGTGTTTCCTGAACCATAATAACGTCAATTTTCCGTTTATAAAAGTCATGAAACGCTATAGAGCGTTTTTCGGCAGAAAGAAAGCCCTTAACATTCTGAGTGGCTATGTGTAGTGTTTCTTCTTTATGGTGTACTGTATGAGACATCTTAATGTTGGGTGCCTATCACCAACCCACTTTTCGGTATGAAGAGGCCAGACGGGACACCAAGTAGGAGAGGAAAAGAGTATCTACTGTTAGTGTAGGGGAAGAAAGATTTCCGAGGAAAGGTTAGTTAGTGGGAGTCAGAGGAAATGGGAGAGGAGGAAAGAGAAGTTATGACTTTTTTGTAAATAAAACAGTATTAAAGTGAATAACAATATTTATAACAGTATTAATTCAATCAACATTAATGTAGAATGTAAAATGTAGAATATAAAATACAAGTATTGCGCTGAGAAGAAAGGAAAGAAAAGTATGCAGTAGGGTCTCAGCTCATAACCTGTAACTCTAATCTTTGAGCTGTGATCTTTAGTCTTTAGTCTCGGGGGCCTTTATTACAGGCCGGGTATCTGGGTAGAGTAAGGTAATATGGTGTTCGACTGATTTTGGGTGGTATTGTTTTAGAATGTAGGGGCATATAGCTTTTCTACATTGTCTTAATTCGGAGAAGCCCGGTTAATTGTATTATGTCCTGTCTAGAGGGGTGTGTGGATTAGTAGGAGATGTCATGTGGGGACCCTATTCAGTGAGTTGAAGTGTAGTCGATGTTCGATGAGGTCGGAGTATATGTGTGCTGTCCGTGCTAATAGAATTAGGTCAGGCGATGTAGGGTCGCGGACATTTAAATGATCAGTGTGTCGTGATGTCACTATATCCCAGTAAAATCTCAGGGTATGTACAGGAGGTTTAATAGATTCTAAGAAGGAGTTCCTCTAAGAGGAACTGAGGTATATGTTCAGTTTCAGGGTCCCAGGTAGAGGGATGGGTGGGTCTATTAGTGAGGTTAAATACGTAGTTAGGGTGAGATAATGTCTTGTGGCATTACAAGAGTCTAGAAACGATGTGGTGATATTTACAGGGAGATATAAAATATCAGTGCAGGAATAACAAATCGAACTCAATAAATTCCATATCATAATGCAATAGATTTTACCCTAACTTAAGGCATAATGTAGTGCAAACAGAGCTCAGTATCTCCAGGTCCGTGGTGTCTCTTTGGTTCAGAAGGTCTGTTCAGTGTCTCTGTATTCTGTCTGGTGAGTAGTGGGGGTTAGCTAAGTGAGTTATGTGGAGTTCTTGTATTGCTGAGGTGTATTTTTTTTTCAGGGTTATCCAGAAGTACACATGCTGTCTAAGTCATTGTGGTTGGGTCTAAAGACTGGAAGTCACAGGCATTTAGGTAGTCAATGTATTGCGTCATCGTTTAACCTCGGTAAGGACTCTGACTGTGTAATAAGGTGTGTATAAAGTTATAACGGTGCCTCTCTCTGGGAGCCATATGCATATGAACCTCGGTAGAGGCCCAAACTGTATAATGAGATGTGTGTGGGTTTGTAACGGTGCCTTTTCATGTGGGTCACATGCACAAGATCTGCGCTGAGGGCTTAGGAAGAGGGAGTGGTGGGGCCTATACATACGGTCAGGTGTGTAGTGGAGGAGAGATAGCGTCTAGTGGTCTGTTTAAGGTTCAGTAGCGGTATGTCACCAATAGTAGGGAGATAAAAAGACAACAGAACATTTATAACATATTAAACTTTGTGGAAAGCATAACATAACAGAATAGAACTTATCAACATTTTAAACATAATTCCAGACCAGTAGATTATATTGCTCTTAAGATTTTGAGATGTTACAGTCTATATGTGTTGGGCATCTCATGCCTGGGAATCAAGGCCTAGTAAAGGAGGAGAAAAAAGAAAAAAAAAGAAGAGGCATATACAGATAAACAGTACATTGCATTGCTTTTACTCATCTGATGGAGTCTGAGTCCGAGGTGCCTGAGTTATTGGAAGATATTTGTCTTCTTTTGGTTTGATTAGAGTCAATGTCTGGATCTGGTCTCCGCTGGGATTTAAAACCTGTTGAACCAACTTGAGGTCTTTGAGATGATTGATGGTTTGTTGTGTCAGGTGATGAAATTTTCAAAATGTTGCAGAATCTATGAATGTCAGAGGGAGAAGGGCATTCCGTTTTCTTCCCGCTTTTCACTACTATTACTGAGGTAGGAAATCCCCATCTGTATGGGATGTGAAGTGAACGGAGGTGTGCTGTTAGGGGTTGAAAGTCCCGTCTTTTCTGCAATGTTCTGAGTGAGAGGTCTTGGTAGATTTGAATTCGATGACCTTGGAAGTGTATGCTTTGTTTTTTCCTGGCGGTATTATATATTTCTTCTTTTTGACAGTAATTTTGGAAATGTACCACAATGTCTCTTGGAGGGGAGTCATCTGGGGCTTCGGACGTAGAGCTCTGTGAGCTCTGTCTAGTGGAATGTCTAGGTTTTCAGGAGAGTTTTCTCTAAGTATGTCTGCAAAGAGAGCCTGGAGAAAGTCTCGGATATCATTGTTTAATACAGACTCTGGTATCCCCCTGAAGCGAAGGTTACCCCTTCTGGTGCGATTTTCCAAGTCGTCAATTTTATCTTCGAGTTCTGAAATATGACGGTCTTGCTGGGTTTGACTCGTAGAGAGATGTGCAAGTTTTTGTGCTACCACAAACTCATGTTCTTCTAGGTTGTCAACCCTGTGACTCAGGTCACCGATCTCTTTCTTCAGATCAGCGCATTCCTCTTTGATGCATGCCTTAACCTGCTCAATTAGAGTTACAATAGCTTTATATGTTATTGGGGTGTCCTCCTCTAGGGCCATAGTTGTGGGTGCCGCTTCAGCGCTTGTAGGGGGACTATTGATATGCTCTTCTTCTATAGTGTCCGAGATGAACTCTGTTGTTTTAGTCATGGACGGCTGGTCTGTTTGCTTAAAGAAAGCATGAACTGCAGGCTGGGTAGATTGTTGTAGCTTTTGGGGTTTATCTTGACGGGTATTCTTTCTTTGTGACATAGTGACTGGAAGTGGTGTTATGACACTTAGGTTAACTGAAAGCGCTGTCGCACACTGTACCCCCTAGGGATTTTGCCCTCACAGGGCGATCACGGTGAAGGGCAGATGGGGTATGACCCGTCACACCGTGGTGTGGCGGGAAAGGGAGTGGGGGTACGTGCGTGGAGTGCCCAATAGTCAGGAGCCCCTAGATAGAGGTATATGTGTTTAAATCACTTGTCTGCAGCCAAGAAATTCATACAGTCTGTGCATATCATTAATTATGAAGAAAGGGATGTGACCGCCAATGATCAAAGGTTCTGATGTTGGGTATCCAAAGGGTTAGGTTAGGCCCCAATTATTTTCTTGAAAATTTAGTTTATTGAGGAAAATATAGAAGCTTTTATTAGGCTAAGACCATGCGTGTCAGTAAAGCAGCGCCTGTAGTAGTATGACAGCATGCAGGGTAATCTTCTCCCATCTATTCAGGTGCAGTGCATGTAGCGTGAAACACAACGTTACTTGTTATTCTGATGTGTCCCTTAATTTGGGGGTATTTCCACGTGGCTTTAAGGTAGGAGAAGGAGCCGTCTGGAAAAGATGTTTGTGTATCTCAGTGAAGTGTCTGCACGCTAGTGGTCAGAGGATTGCAGCAGTTGCGTGTCCCACATAAGTATCGCATTCAGCGTGTTACAGTGGTTCCCATTTCGGTGGGTTGGAAGTGTGTCCCCCCTGTGATGCCTTGCGGCTAGGTCAAAACATGGCGTGCAGGCCTTACCGGGTGTTGCAGAGTGAGGTCCGGTTTGAGGGATACGTCACAAGCTGCAGCGTTGAGGATGCATATTGGTATGAGCTGCGAGGGTTTGTGAGGCAAGCATCGAGCGTTGATCTCGGTCCTGGATGTAGATCCTGGGTGTCCCGGTCTGTGTGCTATTAAGTCCGTGGTTTGATAGTGTCGCTTGTTGCGGTAAAGGCCGCAAGCCTAGGGAATCGCTATGACAGCGTACATGTAGAGGAGCAGGATCATCGAGTCTCCGATCAAGTGTTCAGGTGTTAGGAATATCTTGTAGTTGATGTGGGCTTTTTAGTTGAGTGTTAAGTCGTGGCTAAAAGCATTTATACCCGGCCCGCAGTCAGAGCCTCAGTGAAGTGCGGCCATCATGCTCGGCTGCTCGCTCCGCCCCCCTTTGCAGTATGTTTTTATTATTTATTTTCCCCCTTTTCTTGTAAATTAATGCATTCCAAATATTTTCAAACTCAGTTTCAAACTCCACAGTTTCAAATTCAAAAATATTTTCAAATTCAGTATCTTAGTTTATTGCAAAACTGCAGAATAATCACACAAGGTGGTTCTGTCCCTTTAAACTCAAAATGGGATACCGCATGAAATATTTAATACCAGGAAATTAAAGGACCAGTCAACACAGTAGGTTTGCATAATTAACAAATGCAAGATAACAAGACAATGCAATAGCACTTAGGGGGTAAATTTATCATGGTGCGGACAGACATGATCCGCTATAGCGAATCATGTCCGCCGCACATCGATAAATGCCGACAGCATACGTTGTCGTAATTTATCATTGCACCAGCAGTTCTTGTGAACTGCTGGTGCAATACCGCTTCCTGCAGATTCGCGGCCATCGGCCGCTAGCAGGGGGTGTCAATCAACCCAATCGTATTTGATTGGGCTGATTGCTGTCCGCCACCTCAGCGGTGGCGGACAAGTTAAGGAGCAGCGGTCTTAGGACCGCTTCTTAACTTCCGCTTCAGGCGGAACTGAAGCGGAGTGGGTCGGAAGCAGCATCCGCTGCTTCATAAATCGACCCCTTAGTCTGAACTTCAAACGAATAGTAATTTATTTCTATTTTCACTCCCCCTGTACCATGTAACAGCCATCAGCCAATCACAAATGCATACACGTACCATGTGACAGCCATCAGCCAATCACAAATGCATATATGCTTATTCTGTGAATTCTTTCACATGCTCAGTAGGAGCTGGTGATTAAAAAAGTTTAAATATAAAAAAGACTGTGCACTTTTTTTTAATGGAAGTAAATTGGAAAGTTGTTGCATGCCCTATCTGAATAATGAAAGTTTAATTTTGACTTGAGTGCCCCTTAAACAACATGGCAACATGAATAAAGTATATATCTTTGCCAGCTTCTACTGTAAAATATATATAAAAAATGTGTGTGTGACTCTTCCTCTAAAGAGGCTGAAATATCTCCATAACATTTCCAAGTATGACAAAAAATTCTTAGCCCTGCAACATTCTACACAGTGATTTGTCAGATTCAAATGCAAGCTCATTTACATATGTCTCTGACTCGCCAGAGCAAAGGAAGTCAGGAACATGGATTCCACCATTTGTGAAGCCTTGTAAACTGTGCTCACAAATTGACAGTGTTAAATGATTTTAAAAATGTATTCTTTATATAGATCCATATTTAGCTGTTATAGTGAAAATATTCATTAGAGCATGCAATTTTATCACTGTTGACCCTGCAATGCTATATGTTTAACCTTTTAATGCCGTTATGGCATTCTATTCCGTCCTAATCGCACTGGGCTTTAGTGCCGTTAGGACGGAATTGAACTTCCTAGCCGTTTCTCTGTCCTGAAGCCAACGGCACTTCCTGGATACGATCGTGGTCTGGAGAGCGTGCCTAGCATCATAGAGATGCCCCCCGTGACCCGATCCCATAACTGAAATCCTCACGATCGCGTGTGCGATTGCAGGATTTCAGTTTGTCTACATTGGAATGTTTTTCCAATGTAGTCAAATTGACCCTGTCATGAAAGGGAAATACCCCAAATGGGTTAAGCACAAAAGTAAAGTAGCACTCTGGAACCACAGAGAACTGCTCGGCCTAAGGTAAAACTTTCGCTGATCCAATCACTAGTAACATGACGCAGCTCTGCAACTACCACTGCTGATTGGATTAACGGCAGTTTTTGCTTGGGACTAACAGCTGCCAAGTGTTAATTTATCTATGTATTTGACCCCTTTACAGGGTTAAACATAGCATTGCAGGGTCAATAGTATTAATGAAAGTCTTTAATATCTTAGGGCCAGTTTACAAGTGGCGCACTAAGTAATGTTTTTGCTTGCACGCTAACTGCTGTCAAAGTAAAAAATTAAAGCTGCCGAGTTTGCCTGTGCATTACAAGTTGAAAGTAAAAAGACAGCGTGAGATCAAAAGTCTGATGTGCGCTAACTTTGGATACTGTGACCATACTAACTTCTACCCATACACTTCTATGGGGCGTGCTTTAAAAAAACAAAAACTAACAGTTATTGCTTGAGTGCTAACCCGACATTGTGTAGGACCAACTGTGCTAAACCTAAAGTGAGTTATGACTGCACATAGAAGAAAATTTCATTTTTTTAAATATATTTATATATGTGTGTGTATATATATATATATATATATATATATATATATATATATATACAATTTTTAAATATATATACAGGTAGCCCTCAGTTTACGCCGGGGTTAGGTTCCAGAAGGAATGGTTGTAAATCAAAACCGTTGTAAATTGAAGCCCAGTTTATAATGTAAGTCAATGGGAAGTGAGGGAGATAGGTTCCAGGCCCCTCTCAAAATTGTCATAAGTGACACCTAATACATTATTTTAAAAGCTTTGAAATGAAGACTTTAAATGCTAAACAGCATTATAAACCTAATAAAATATCACACAACACAGAATTTATAATTAAACTAAGTTAACAAAAACATTTGCTAAACAGCATTATAAACCCAATAAAATAATCACACAACACAGACTTCACTTGCATTTTTCTGCAAACAGTACTTTCTATGCATTCCAATCTGGACTGAGTTATAGACAGGAAGATCTTGTTCCTTTGAAATTTGCTCGATAGCTCAGGTCTGGTTAAACTGATTAACTTCAGCTTACTTGGCTTTGCTGCAACACAAGCGGACAGCTCCACCTACTATTTATTTTAATAAATGCACTGCTTCTCAATGCTTTTCAATAGCAGTCACATGACTAAAAAAAAGGTTGTTATTCTGAAACAGTGTAAATTGAACCGTTGTAAAACGAGGGCCACCTGTACTTATATACAGATATCTATAAGAATATATACACATATAGATATATATAGTTATATACCGTATTGTCCTGAGTATAGGCCACACTTTTTTCCAATTCCAATGTTCTGCACATAGAAGAAAATGTCATTTTTTTAAAATATATTTATATATGTGTGTTTATATATATATATATATATATATATATATATATATATATACAATTTTTATTATATATATATATACTTGTATACAGGTATCTATAAGAATATATACACATATAGATATATATATATATACAGGTAGCCCTCAGTTTACGTTAGGTTCCAGAAGGAATGGTTGTAAATCAAAACCGTTGTAAATTGAAACTCAGTTTATAATGTAAGTCAATGGGAAGTGAGGGTGATAGGTTCCAGGCCCCTCTCAAAATTGTCATAAGTAACACCTAATACATTATTTTTAAAGCTTTGAAATGAAGACTTTAAATGCTAAACAGCATTATAAACCTAATAAAATAATCACACAACACAGAATATATAATTATTTAGCAAAAAACATTTGCTAAACAGCATTATAAACCTAATAAAATAATCACACAACACAGACTTCACTTGCATTTTTCTGCAAACAGTTCTTTCTATGCATTCCAATCTGGACTGATTTATAGACAGGAAGATCTTGTTCCTTTGAAATCTGCTCGATAGCTCAGGTCTGGTTAAACTGATTAATTTCAGCTTGCTTGGCTTTGCTGCAACACAAGCGGACAGCTCCCCCTACTGGCTATTTTAATAAATACACTGCTTCTCAATGCTTTTCAATAGCAGTCACATGACTGGAAAAAAAGGTTGTTATTCTGAACCGTTGTAAAATGAGGGCCACCTGTATATATATATATATATATATATATATATATATAAAACACATTAAAATCAATAATACAGATATTGCTTATTTTCAATGTATTTAACTGTGGAGGGCTAAAAAGTGTAATATATATATATATATATGTGTGTATATATATATATATATGTATGTATGTGTGCACATAAATATTTATACATATAAACACATAAATATACATGTTATACACTATGTATACACATATATGGATACATTGGAGCCCTTCCTAGTCAAACACTTTGCCATATACCATATCTCTTTTAACACTTTTAAAGCTTTTTTATTAATAACTAGGCGATAAGCCTGCCCAGAGGGCAGTCTATGTTTAAAAAATACAAACCAGTAGTAAAGGAATATGTACAGCGCCAATACAGGCTAAGGGATAAATATAAACACTAAAAGATGAGATGTATACCTGCTAAGGCTAAAAAAGGATTTATTGTATTGGTAACAATAGATGTATACCTGCTTAGGCTAAAAAAGGGATTTATTACAAATAAAATAGTATTGATAACAATAAATGGATAAAATTAATGAATAAAAACAATGGTAAGGTAGAGTATCTCTGAAAAACTCACAATGTGCAAATGACAATTGGATCCAAGGGTGTGAGAAAACTAAAATGATGATATTGTGAAATCCACGTGTGAGTGTGGATACACAAATAAGCAAAAGTGTTTATGCAACATAAATGTGCAACATAATCTGGGCATAAATGTGCAAATGTTTTAACAGCATAAGTGAGCGGCCAAGTGTGAGAATAAAATTGTGAACACTGTGTGAAAAATAAAAAAGAATCGATTCACAACTAATAATCAAAAATACCCAAAAAATTCACAAAAATTAGTAGTCCTGATAACACTGCAGTGCAAAAAATGAGTCACAGGGGAGTTGATACCACTGGGTGACAAATGTGGAAAAAAGGTGATGTGACACAAGGCAAAAAAAAGAAAAATATATGTGAAAAAATGATCAAAAAATCCAGTGAAAAACAAAAAACAAAAATGATGTTCAACAAATGTTAATAAAGATCAAAAAAGAACAAAAGGGGTGTTGTAATCCAAATAACAGTAAATTAGAAATGGAATCATATGAAGGAACCTTGAATCCTGAGGGGGAGAGTTCCCAGGCGAATCCTAACAACGGTCAGCTCTTTGTCCAATGTCCTAGAAATGTCCCTGTAGAAAAAGGATTAACATAGCGTAACAAGTCCTCAAAGTGGTTAAAAAACTTAGAATAGTGCTTACCAACAGGTCTACGTGTTTCGGCCCCAAAATAAGGCCTTTATCAAGACTGCTGAAGTGGTAAGCTGAGAGCCTTTAAATAACAGTGTCACTTAAGTGACCGGATGTGGCTCTGGGGTGCACTTCCGGTTTCGCCATAAGTTAAAAAGAGTATTTAGCATGTATAAAGTGTATAAAATATCACTTAGAAACAGAGTGGTCTTATGTTTCAGATTTGTATATATGTATTTGATGTTTAGTATGTCTACAATCAACCATTTAGTTCAATGTATCTTAAGCCCCCATGATCATGATGTCACTTCCGGTTTACCGGAGTAAACATTTTTTAGCTGATCCTACGTTTTGGTGGCCTCAGGTTATTTAAATCAGTTGACAGCAATAGTTACATACATTATGAGAGCTGTCACCATGTAAAATGGAAAAATAACATCCCAAAGAGCCAATTTCTAAGGGTCCGGAAAAATTGTTCTAATATCACCACATGGGAAAAGCAAGTGAAACGATTAAAACAAAAATTCATGGAAAGGGGCTATAAGGAGGAACATCTGGATCTTAAGATAGAGGAAGCACGACAAGTGGAGAGAAATGAGCTAACTAAATATAAAGACCATAAAAAATCGGAAACAGAAGAACTGCTAAATATACCTATGATCACGGAATATAGCAGTAACCGGTACATCATCGAAAAGATTTTCAAAAAAACACTGGCACCTGTTGAAAAATGACGATGTTATTGGAGACAAACTCCCAAATCAACCAAAATTCGTCTATAAAAAAACAGGAAATCTCAAAAACAAATTAGCGCCAAGTTTACAACGGAAGAACAACTTAAGAACATATGATGTACAGGGGAAATCAATCAAAGGCTTTTACCCGTGCCCTACCTGCAAAGCATGCAAAAGAGGCACTAAGACCAAAAAATTCAAATCAAACCAGACGGGAGAAGAATTCACTATTAAAGATCTAATAAGATGCCAGGACAAAGGGATTATATATCTTATTGAATGTTCATGTGGCCTCCAGTACATTGGCCAGTGACACTGTTATTTAAAGGCTCTCAGCTTACCACTTCAGCAGTCTTGATAAAGGCCTTATTTTGGGGCCGAAACGCGTAGACCTGTTGGTAAGCACTATTCTAAGTTTTTTAACCACTTTGAGGACTTGTTACGCTATGTTAATCCTTTTTCTACAGGGACATTTCTAGGACATTGGACAAAGAGCTGACCGTTGTTAGGATTCGCCTGGGAACTCTCCCCCTCAGGATTCAAGGTTCCTTCATATGATTCCATTTCTAATTTACTGTTATTTGGATTACAACACCCCTTTTGTTCTTTTTTGATCTTTATTAACATTTGTTGAACATCATTTTTGTTTTTTGTTTTTCACTGGATTTTTTGATCATTTTTTCACATATATTTTTCTTTTTTTTGCCTTGTGTCACATCACCTTTTTTCCACATTTGTCACCCAGTGGTATCAACTCCCCTGTGACTCATTTTTTGCACTGCAGTGTTATCAGGACTACTAATTTTTGTGAATTTTTTGGGTATTTTTGATTATTAGTTGTGAATCGATTCTTTCTCCAACATTGGTGTGTCCGGTCCACGGCGTCATCCTTACTTGTGGGATATTCTCTTCCCCAACAGGAAATGGCAAAGAGTCCCAGCAAAGCTGGTCACATGATCCCTCCTAGGCTCCGCCCACCCCAGTCATTCTCTTTGCCGTTGCACAGGCAACATCTCCACGGAGATGGTTAAGAGTTTTTTGGTGTTTAAATGTAGTTTTATTCTTCTATCAAGTGTTTGTTATTTTAAAATAGTGCTGGTATGTACTATTTACTCTGAAACAGAAAAGGATGAAGATTTCTGTTTGTAAGAGGAAGATGATTTTAGCAGACAGTAACTAAAATCGATTGCTGTTTCCACACAGGACTGTTGAGATGAAGTAACTTCAGTTGGGGGAAACAGTTAGCAGTCTTTTCTGCTTAAGGTATGACTAGCCATATTTCTAACAAGACCATGTAATGCTGGAAGGCTGTCATTTCCCCTCATGGGGACCGGTAAGCCATTTTCTTAGTTAAACATAAAAGAATAAAGGGCTTCAAAAAGGGCTTAAAAACTGGTAGACATTTTTCTGGGCTAAAACAATTGCTTTACTAGGCATATTATGCAGATTCTAACTAATTATTGGTATTATAATCTTGGGGAACGTTTAGAAAAAAGGCAGGCACTGTGTTGGACACCTTTTTCAGATGGGGGCCTTTCTAGTTATAGACAGAGCCTCATTCTGGGACTGTATAGGGGTTAAATGTAAAAACGGCTCCGGTTCCGTTAATTTAAGGGTTAAAGCTCTGAAATTTGGTGTGCAATACTTTTAATGCTTTAAGACACTGTGGTGAAATTTTGGTGAATTTTTAACAATTCCTTCATACTTTTTCACATATTCAGTAATAAAGTGTTTTCAGTTTGAAATTTAAAGTGACAGTAACGGTTTTATTTTAAAACGTTTTTTGTGCTTTGTTGACAAGTTTAAGCCTGTTTAACATGTCTGTACCATCAGATAAGCTATGTTCTATATGTATGAAAGCCAATGTGTCTCCCCATTTAAATTTATGTGATAATTGTGCCATAGTGTCCAAACAAAGTAAGGACAGTAATCCAACAGATAATTATATTGCCCAAGATGATTCCTCAAATGAGGGGAGTAAACATGATACTACATTATCCCCTACTGTGTCTACACCAGTTATGCCCACACAGGAGGCCCCTAGTACATCTAGTGCGCCAATACTTATTACCATGCAACAATTAACGGCTGTAATGGATAACTCCATAGCAAATCTTTTATCCAAAATGCCTACTTATCAGAGAAAGCGCGATTGCTCTGTTTTAAACACTGAAGAGCAAGAGGACGCTGATGATAACTGTTCTGACATACCCTCACACCAATCTCAAGGGGCCATGAGGGAGGTTTTGTCTGATGGAGAAATTTCAGATTCAGGAAAAATTTCTCATCAAGCTGATGTTGTGACATTTAAATTTAAATTAGAACATCTCCGCGCACTGCTTAAGGAGGTGTTATCTACTCTGGATGATTGTGACAATTTGGTCATTCCAGAGAAATTATGTAAGATGGACAAGTTCCTAGAGGTTCCGGTGCCCCCCGACGCTTTTCCTATACCCAAGCGGGTGGCGGACATAGTAAATAAAGAGTGGGAAAGGCCCGGCATACCTTTTGTTCCCCCCCCCCTATATTTAAGAAATTATTTCCTATAGTCGACCCCAGAAAGGACTTATGGCAGACAGTCCCCAAGGTCGAGGGGGCGGTTTCTACTCTAAACAAACGCACTACTATTCCTATCGAAGATAGTTGTGCTTTCAAAGATCCTATGGATAAGAAATTAGAGGGTTTGCTTAAAAAGATTTTTGTACAGCAAGGTTACCTTCTACAACCAATTTCATGCATTGTTCCTGTCACTACGGCAGCGTGTTTCTGGTTCGAGGAACTAGAAAAATCGCTCAGTAAAGAATCTTCGTATGAGGAGGTTATGGACAGAGTTCAAGCACTTAAATTGGCTAACTCTTTTGTTTTAGATGCCGCTTTGCAATTAGCTAGATTAGCGGCGAAAAATTCAGGGTTTGCTGTCGTGGCGCGCAGAGTGCTTTGGCTAAAGTCTTGGTCAGCGGATGTGTCTTCCAAGACAAAATTGCTTAACATTCCTTTCAAAGGTAAAACATTATTTGGACCTGATTTGAAAGAGATTATTTCAGACATCACTGGGGGAAAGGGCCACGCCCTCCCACAGGATAGGTCTTTTAAGGCTAATAATAAGCCTAATTTTCGTCCCTTTCGCAGAAACGGACCAGTCTCTAATTCTGTATCCTCTAAGCAAGAGGGTAATACTTCACAACCCAAACCAGCCTGGAAACCAATGCAAGGCTGGAACAAGGGTAAGCAGGCCAAGAAGCCTACCACTGCTACCAAAACAGCATGAAGGGATAGCCCCCGATCCGGGACCGGATCTAGTGGGGGGCAGACTTTCTCTCTTTGCTCAGGCTTGGGCAAGAGATGTTCAGGATCCTTGGGCGCTAGAAATAGTTTCTCAAGGTTATCTCCTGGAATTCAAGGAACTACCCCCAAGGAGAAGGTTCCACAGGTCTCAATTATCTTCAAACCAAATAAAGAGACAGGCATTCTTACATTGTGTAGAAGACCTGTTAAAGATGGGAGTGATACATCCAGTTCCAATAAGAGAACAAGGAATGGGATTTTATTCCAATCTGTTCATAGTTCCCAAAAAAGAGGGAACATTCAGACCAATTTTGGATCTAAAGATCCTAAACAAATTTCTCAGGGTACCATCGTTCAAAATGGAAACTATTCGAACGATCCTACCTACTATCCAGGAAAATCAATTTATGACTACCGTGGATTTAAAGGATGCGTACCTACATATTCCTATCCACAAGGAACATCATCAGTTCCTAAGGTTCGCTTTTCTGGACAAGCATTACCAGTTTGTGGCACTTCCATTTGGATTAGCCACTGCTCCAAGGATTTTCACAAAGGTACTAGGGTCCCTTCTAGCGGTTCTAAGACCAAGGGGCATTGCAGTAGTACCTTACTTGGACGACATCCTGATTCAAGCGTCGTCCCTGTCAAAAGCAAAGGCTCATACGGACATCGTCCTAGCCTTTCTCAGATCTCACGGATGGAAGGTGAACAAAGAAAAAAGTTCTCTGTCCCCGTCAACAAGAGTTCCCTTCTTGGGAACAATAATAGATTCCTTAGAAATGAGGATTTTTCTGACAGAGGTCAGAAAATCAAAACTTCTAAGCTCTTGTCAAGTACTTCATTCTGTTCCTCGTCCTTCCATAGCGCAGTGCATGGAAGTAATAGGATTGATGGTTGCAACAATGGACATAGTTCCTTTTGCACGAATTCATCTAAGACCATTACAACTGTGCATGCTCAGACAGTGGAATGGGGATTATACAGACTTGTCTCCGACGATTCAAGTAGATCAAAAGACCAGAGATTCACTCCGTTGGTGGCTGACCCTGGACAATCTGTCACAGGGAATGAGCTTCCGCAGACCAGAGTGGGTCATTGTCACGACCGACGCCAGCCTAGTGGGCTGGGGTGCGGTCTGGGAATCCCTGAAAGCTCAGGGTCTATGGTCTCGGGAAGAGTCTCTTCTCCCGATAAACATTCTGGAACTGAGAGCGATATTCAATGCTCTCAGAGCTTGGCCTCAACTAGCAAAGGCCAAATTCATAAGGTTTCAGTCAGAAAACATGACGACCGTTGCATATATCAATCATCAGGGGGGAACAAGGACTTCCCTGGCGATGAAAGAAGTGACCAAGATAATTCAATGGGCGGAGGATCACTCCTGCCACTTGTCTGCAATCCACATCCCAGGAGTGGAAAATTGGGAAGCGGATTTTCTGAGTCGTCAGACATTCCATCCGGGGGAGTGGGAACTCCATCCGGAAATCTTTGCCCAAATAACTCAATTATGGGGCATTCCAGACATGGATCTGATGGCGTCTCGTCAGAACTTCAAGGTTCCTTGCTACGGGTCCAGATCCAGGGATCCCAAGGCGACCCTAGTAGATGCACTAGTAGCACCTTGGACCTTCAACCTAGCTTATGTATTCCCACCGTTTCCTCTCATCCCCAGGCTGGTAGCCAGGATCAATCAGGAGAGGGCCTCGGTGATCTTGATAGCTCCTGCGTGGCCACGCAGGACTTGGTATGCAGACCTGGTGAATATGTCATCGGCTCCACCATGGAAGCTACCTTTGAGACAGGACCTTCTTGTTCAGGGTCCATTCGAACATCCGAATCTGGTTTCCCTCCAACTGACGGCTTGGAGATTGAATGCTTGATTTTATCAAAGCGTGGGTTTTCAGATTCTGTAATAGATACTCTGATTCAGGCTAGAAAGCCTGTAACTAGAAAAATTTACCATAAAATATGGAAAAAATATATCTGTTGGTGTGAATCTAAAGGATTCCCATGGAACAAGATAAAAATTCCTAAGATTCTATCCTTTCTACAAGAAGGTTTGGAGAAAGGATTATCTGCAAGTTCTCTGAAGGGACAGATCTCTGCTTTATCTGTTTTACTTCACAAAAGACTGGCAGCTGTGCCAGATGTTCAAGCATTTGTTCAGGCTCTGGTTAGGATCAAGCCTGTTTACAGACCTTTGACTCCTCCCTGGAGTCTAAATCTAGTTCTTTCAGTTCTTCAAGGGGTTCCGTTTGAACCCTTACATTCCGTAGATATTAAGTTATTATCTTGGAAAGTTTTGTTTTTGGTTGCAATTTCTTCTGCTAGAAGAGTTTCAGAGTTATCTGCTCTGCAGTGTTCTCCGCCCTATCTAGTGTTCCATGCAGATAAGGTGGTTTTGCGTACTAAGCCTGGTTTTCTTCCGAAAGTTGTTTCCAACAAAAATATTAACCAGGAGATAGTTGTACCTTCTTTGTGTCCGAATCCAGTTTCAAAGAAGGAACGTTTGTTACACAATTTGGACGTAGTCCATGCTCTAAAATTCTATTTAGAGGCTACTAAAGATTTCAGACAAACATCTTCCTTGTTTGTTGTTTATTCTGGTAAAAGGAGAGGTCAAAAAGCGACTTCTACCTCTCTTTCCTTTTGGCTTAAAAGCATTATCCGATTGGCTTATGAGACTGCCGGACGGCAGCCTCCTGAAAGAATCACAGCTCACTCCACTAGGGCTGTGGCTTCCACATGGGCCTTCAAGAACGAGGCTTCTGTTGACCAGATATGTAAGACAGCGACTTGGTCTTCACTGCACACTTTTGCCAAATTTTACAAATTTGATACTTTTGCTTCTTCGGAGGCTATTTTTGGGAGAAAGGTTTTGCAAGCCGTGGTGCCTTCCATTTAGGTGACCTGATTTGCTCCCTCCCTTCATCCGTGTCCTAAAGCTTTGGTATTGGTTCCCACAAGTAAGGATGACGCCGTGGACCGGACACACCAATGTTGGAGAAAACAGAATTTATGCTTACCTGATAAATTACTTTCTCCAACGGTGTGTCCGGTCCACGGCCCGCCCTGGTTTTTTAATCAGGTCTGATGAATTATTTTCTCTAACTACAGTCACCACGGTATCATATGGTTTCTCCTATATATATTTCCTCCTGTCCGTCGGTCGAATGACTGGGGTGGGCGGAGCCTAGGAGGGATCATGTGACCAGCTTTGCTGGGACTCTTTGCCATTTCCTGTTGGGGAAGAGAATATCCCACAAGTAAGGATGACGCCGTGGACCGGACACACCGTTGGAGAAAGTAATTTATCAGGTAAGCATAAATTCTGTTTTTTTATTTTTCACACAGTGTTCACAATTTTATTCTCACACTTGGCCGCTCACTTATGCTGTTAAAACATTTGCACATTTATGCCCAGATTATGTTGCACATTTATGTTGCATAAACACTTTTGCTTATTTGTGTATCCACACTCACACGTGGATTTCACAATATCATCATTTTAGTTTTCTCACACCCTTGGATCCAATTGTCATTTGCACATTGTGAGTTTTTCAGAGATACTCTACCTTACCATTGTTTTTATTCATTAATTTTATCCATTTATTGTTATCAATACTATTTTATTTGTAATAAATCCTTTTTTAGCCTAAGCAGGTATACATCTATTGTTACCAATACAATAAATCCTTTTTTAGCCTTAGCAGGTATACATCTCATCTTTTAGTGTTTATATTTATCCCTTAGCCTGTATTGGCGCTGTACATATTCCTTTACTACTAGTTCTTTCCCTTGGGGGTTGGTTAGACCCTTTTATTTGTATTCAGCTTAAGGGATTGTCTTAGCGCTTGGCTACCACACCTTAGTCTTCATAAAAAATACAAACCCCCAAGCTTAAGTTACAAAAAATAAAAAAAGTAAAATTACAGAAACAAATAAACAAAGCAATCCAAAATAAAAAATGTAAACCTAAACTTATACCCCTATAAAAATAAAAAAGCCCCCCAAAATAAAAACACCCCCTAATCTAAACTACCAATAGCCCTTAAAAGGACCTTTTGTAGGGCATTGCCCTAAGTTAAACAGCTCTTTTACCTCTAAAAAATACTTAGTCCCCCCTAACAGTAATTAAAGCTACTGAAATCCTATTGGCTGTTTAAATCAGCCAATAAGATTTCAGTAGCTCTCATCCTATTGACTGATTTCAAAATTTCAGCCAATAGGAATGCAAGGTACCCCAATAAATATGGGGTACCTTGCATTCAATCTTCAGTGTGCGATGGATGAAGAGGAGCCTCCACGCCGTTGAGGACCGCCGCTGAGGATCCAGGCATCTTCGTGCAGTCGGTTACGTGTTTTTATTTTTATTTCTTGCGGGCGGTTACGTGTTTTCAGTTATTTCGTGCTGGCGGTTGCGTGTTTTTTGTTTTTTTTAAGGCTTCGGGTTTGCCTACGCTGCATCCAGGTGGATTTTTTTGGCTACGCACACATTCCTTTGAGGATGCTTGTGCAACTGGCTACGGCGACGGACGCATTACAAACGCGATTATAGTATAGAATAGATAATATGATATATTTTTATTAAAAAGTGTATATATGTGTGTAATACTTTATTTTAATGTGTTTGTGATGTGTCTGCAACTTCTTTTAATCCCTACAGTTTACTTCAGGTCTAAACTTGCGCTAAATATTCTAGCGCTTTTTTGACTTTCACTCCACTTTCAACTTTTAATACCAGGGCAAATTAGCTGTCACAATATCCATTGAAAGGAAAATGGTTGCGCTTGAGTGAAGTTGGCTGTACTAACCCTTATCTGGTTAACACACTTTACCATGGACTTTTAATATCAAAGTTGCGTGCTATTGGTAGCAAGATCAAGCGAAACTGGTTATTACACGTGCGCTATAATTAGCATCCAACTTTTAATCTAGCCTTTAGTCTGTTATCACTGAATCCCTGTCACTTGTTAAAAAATGACTTAAACTCTCTTAATGCAAGAAATATTTGTATATCATATATAGGGCACACACAGCACTTTCATATGGCATCATAATTAAGACTTCAACTTAAAGGGAACATAAAGGGTACAGTACTATACATTGTTAAAAGGGCTGCTTTAGCAACACAGACACCAGCTGCATTAAAATGGCTAATTAGTGAGACATATAACAAGCTCCTGCACATATCAATCAGTGCCCTATGTAGGAATATTAGAGTTCTGCATTCCAAAGAATGCAATCCAACCTCTTTGGGGAAAGTGGAAAAAACTAAATTATCAAAGTTAAATTACAGGAAAAACAGGCAAAATAAATCATGGCTGTGCATTGCAGAGATGTTTTAATTATGCATTATTTTGAATTATTTTGCAAAATATTTCTCATATACTTTATAACGTGAAAATTGGTATGTGAGGTTAATGGGACACAGATTTAGTTAAGAGCAAGATGGGATCACATTAAGTTTTATCAGCAGCACATTTATTTTGACTTAAAAGGATATTAAACTTAAACTCATTCCTATAATGTATTAGAAAGAGCATCATTTACAAGTCAAACAATATTTTCTTGCCTAAAAGATCAGTATAAAATGTTTACATATAAATTAAATCTGATATTACAGGAAAATGGGACAAACAAAATTATGAAATTATATTGCAATGTTTTTTATGCATAAACATATTTTATATTATAGTCTCAAAGTGTTTCTTGACTCTTAAAGGGACATAAACCCCCAAAATGTTCTTTCATGGTTCAGCTTGAGTATAACATTTTAAACTTTTCAATTTACTTTTCTTATCATTTGTACTTCATTCTCTTAGTATCCTTTGTTGAAGGGGCAGCAATGCACTACTGGGAGCTTGGGTGAGCTAATGACAAGAGCCATGTGCGTGCAACCACCAATCAGCAGCTAGCTCCCTGTAGTGCATTGCTGCTTTTGAGCCTACATAAGTATGCTTTTTTTAACAAAGGATAGAAAGAGAATGAAGCAAATTAGAGAATATAAATACATTGGAAAGTTCTTCAAAAATTGTATGCTCTATCTATCCCCAAAAAATATTTAATGATTTAGAAAGAGCATGCAATTGGAAACAGCTTTCTAATTTACTTCTATTATCTAATTTGCTTCATTCTCTAGATATTATTTGCTATATCTAGATAGGCTCAGAAGCTGTTGATTGGTGGCTGCACATAGATGACTTGTGTGATTGGCTCACCCATGTGCACTGCTATTTCTTAAACAAAGGATATCTAAAGAATGAAGCAAATTGAATAATAGAAGTAAATTGGAATGTTGTTTAAAATTGTATTCTCTATCAGAATAATGAAAGAAAAAAAATGTGTTTAATGTCCCTTTAAGTAAAGTGTCTTATACTGTTTCCAAATGACAAACTAATTTGTAAACTGTATGGTCTTGAACTAGACACAGTAATAGTTAAGTGACTAGAATGCTGGCATAAGGATAATCCGAAGTTTTATTTAAAGGGACATTCTACTTTAAAAAATGTTATTGTTTAAAAATATAGATAATCCCTTTATTACCCATTCCCTAGTTTTTATAACGAACAATGTTATATTAATATACTTTTTACCTCTGTGATTACCTTGTATCTAATACTCTGCAGACTGCCCCTTTATTTCAGTTATTTTCACAGAATTGCATTTTAGCCAATTAACGCTGACTCGTAAATAACTCCACAGGAATGAGAAAAAAGTTATCAATATAGCACACATGAACTAGCACTGTCTTTCTGTGAAAAGCTAATAAAGTGCATTGAGATAAGAGGCGGCCTCCAGGGGCTTAGAAACAGGCAGAGATTTAGAGGTTATAAAGTATATTAATATAACAATTTTGGTTATGCAAAGCTGGGGATTTGGTAGTAAAGGGATTATCTATCTTTTTACACAATAACAAAATAAAGTAGTCTGTCCCTTTAATGGAATGCATTTAATGCAGAGTGAAGTAACTAGTAGTGTTCCTCTATAGTCAGTTGTTGTGCCTGTTTTAGGATACAGATCAATGGTAGAGGGTTGCAAAGTAATGTTTTTCATTTTGCACACGATAAACGTATTGGTAAAAAGCTTTCTGGGTGATTAGATGAGTAGTGATATTAAAAAAACTAGAGAATTAAACAAATGAGTGGAAACTATAATACTATAACGCATATCGTGCATTTATGATTCATACATTCAGAGATGAATTACAAATTTAGTGGCTGTTTACTTGTGGTAGCAAAAGAGGAACAGGTTTTGGGAATTTTTGTTTTAGACAATTTAAAGTGAATGTCAATTTTGATGCTAAAGTGGTTTTTAAAAATTCGATTAAAAACAGGGGCACTTTAATTCATAAAAATTTACATTTCACTCCTGTAGTGAAAAAAAAAACTTACCTTTTAATCTTCACAGCAGCTCCAGCTTCCTCCACCCCGCAATGCCTCTTCCTGGGTCTAAAATGAGGAATCTGGCTTCCTCCAATCACGGCGTTGAATCAGACACTGATTCCCCCGGGGGGAAGCCGTGATTGGAGGATGACCTATCCATCATTTCTGATGTCAGAAATAGCTTGCAACGACCAGAGGAAGCTGGAGCTGCTGTCAAGATTAAAAGGTAAGTTTTCTTTCACAACAGGAGTGAAATGTAAATTTTGATGAATTAAAGTGCCCCTGTTTTTAATCAAATTTTTAAAAACCGGGCACTTTATCATTAAAAATTTACATTCACTTTAAGGTTAAGGTTCTAGCTTGCAGCAGGTTAGGCTGGTGGGCTATATTGGAAAGGCACCAGCAACAGAAAAAGTGGCATTATTCAAAGCTTTATAGATAATTTGTTAGGGCTCATCTTAAATGTTGTATACAGCTCTGGAGGGTACAAAATAAACTAGAATTGGTTCAAAGGAGAGTAACTAAAATGGCACATGGTCAAAAACGTACAAGGAAAAGATTTTATGACCTTTGTTTGAAATACAGGGGAGAGGAGCTATGATAAAAACCTTTAAATATATTAAGGGATTTGATGAAGCTGACCATGAAAATGTTTTTTTTCCAAAAAATAGCAACACCAGAGCTAGGGGTCATGATCTCAAGTGGGAGGGCAGTAGGTTTAGGAGTACTTCCTTAAACATGTCTTTACTGAAAGGGTTGGTTCTATTCATAGAAAAATACTTCAAACAGAGGTGGTAAGGATAAATACTGTAAGGGAATTCATAAATGCCTGTCATATGCATAAGGCTATCCTAAAAATTAATTAACCCTACTCATGAGATAGAAATATGGACAAAGTCAATGGCTCTTCTACTTCCTATCTGCCATGGGGTTCTATGTTCTATGTTTAATGTATATACTGAGAATTCTGATAAACCTTAACAGTTAAAATGAAGGACCTTGCTAGATCATTCTCACTGACACACTGGGAGTTAGGACATAAATAGCAAAATAAAAACACAATTTATGCTTACCTGATAAATTTATTTCTCTTGTGGTGTATCCAGTCCACGGATCATCCATTACTTGTGGGATATTCTCATTCCCAACAAGAAGTTGCAAGAGGACACCCACAGCAGAGCTGTAATATAGCTCCTCCCCTAACTGCCATAGCCAGTCATTCGACCGAAAACAAGCCAAGAAAGGAGGAACCATAGGGTGCAGTGGTTACTGTAGTTTAAATTTAAAAATTACCTGCCTTAAAATGACAGGGCGGGCCGTGGACTGGATACACCACAAGAGAAATAAATTTATCAGGTAAGCATAAATTGTGTTTTCTCTTGTAAGGTGTATCCAGTCCACGGATCATCCATTACTTGTGGGATACCAATACCAAAGCTAAAGTACACGGATGAAGGGAGGGACAAGGCAGGAACTTAAATGGAAGGAACCACTGCCCATAAAACCTTTCTCCCAAATATAGCCTCCGAAAAAGCAAAAGTATCAAATTTGTAAAATTTTGAAAAAATATGAAGCGAAGACCAAGTCGTCGCCTTGCAAATCTGATCAAAAGAAGCCTCATTTTTAAAGGCCCAAGTGGAAGCCACAGCTCTAGTGGAATGAGATGTAATCCTTTCAGGAGGTTGCTGTCCAGCAGTCTCATAGGCTAAGCGGATTAAGCTTCTTAGTCAAAAAGAAAAAGAGGTTGCCGAAGCCTTTTGACCTCTCCTCTGTCCAGAGTAGACAACAAACAAAGCAGATGTTTGACGAAAATCTTTAGTAGCTTGTAAGTAAAACTTTAAAGCACGGACCACGTCCAAATTGTGTAACACAAGGATGGAATAACAATCTCTTGATTGATATTCTTGCTAGATACCACCTTAGGTAAGAACCCAGGTTTGGTACGCAGACTACCTTATCCGTATGAAAAATCAGATAAGGAGAATCACATTGTAAGGCAGATAGCTCAGAGACTCTACGAGCCGAGGAAATAGCTACCAAAAAAAAGAACTTTCCAAGATAAAAGCTTGATATCTATGAAATGAAGAGGTTCAAACGGAACTCCTTGAAGAACCTTAAGAACCAAGTTTAAGCTCCATGGTGGAGCAACAGGTTTAAACACAGGCTTGATTATAACTAAAGCCTGACAAAATGCCTGAACGTCTGGAACATCTGCCAGACGCTTAACTAGCTGACATTCCTTTTTCCAAACCTTCTTGGAGAAAAGATAATATCCTAGCAATCCTGACCTTACTCCATGAGTAACCCTTGGATTCACACCAATAAAGATATCTACGCCATACCTTATGGTAAATTTTCCTGGTGACAGGCTTTCGTGCCTGTCTTAAGGTATCAATAACTGACTCGGAGAAGCCACGCTTTGATAAAATCAAGCGTTCAATCTCCAGGCAGTCAGCCTCAGAGAAATTAGATTTGGATGGTTGAAATGACCCTGAAGTAGAAGGTCCTGTTTCAGAGGCAGAGACCATGGTGGAAAGGATGACATGTCCACTAGATCTACATACCAGGTCCTGCGTGGCCACGCAGGTGCTTTCAGAATCACCGATGCTCTCTCCTGCTTGATCTTGGCAATCAGTCGAGGGAGCAGAGGAAACGGTGGAAACACATAAGTCAGGTTGAAAGACCAGGGCGCTGCTAGAGCATCTATCAGTGTCGCCTTGGGATCCCTGGACCTGGATCCGTAACACGGAAGCTTGGCGTTCTGGCGAGACGCCATGAGATCCAGTTCTGGTTTGCCCCAACGATGAATCAGTTGTGCAAATGCCTCCGGATGGAGTTCCCACTCTCCCGGATGAAAAGTCTGATGACTTAGAAAATCCGCCTCCTAGTGCTCTACACCTGGGATATGGATAGCTAATAGGTGGCAAGAGTGAATCTCTGCCCAGCGAATTATTTTTTAAACTTCTAACATCTCTAGGGAACTTCTCGTTCCCCCTTGATGGTTGATGTAAGCTACAGTTGTGATGTTGTCCGACTGAAATCTGATGTACCTCAGAGTTGCTAACTGAGGCCAAGCCTGAAGAGCCTTGAATATCGCTCTTAGTTCCAGAATATCCCTTCAGGGAGTTCCAGACTGCACCCCAACCTAGAAGGCTGGCATCTGTCGTAACAATTGTCCAATCTGGCCTGCGAAAGGTCATACCTTTGGACAGATGGACCCGAGATAGCCACCAGAGAAGAGAATCCCTGGTCTCTTGGTCCAGATTCAGCTGAGGGGACAAATCTGTTTAATCCCCGCTCCACTGACTGAGCATGCATAGTTGCAGCGGTCTGAGATGTAAGCGTGCAAATGGCACTATGTCCATTGCCGCTACCATTAAGCCGATTACTTCCATACACTGAACCACCGAAGGGCGTGGAATGGAATGAAGAACCCGGCAGGAATTTAGAAGCTTTGATAACCTGGACTCCGTCAGGTGAATTTTCATTTCTACAGAATCTATCAGAGTCCCTAGAAAGGAAACTCTTGTAAGTGGGGATAGAGAACTCTTTTCCTCGTTCACTTTCCACCCATGCGACCACAGAAATGCCAGTACTACGTCCGTATGAGACTTGGCAATTTTGAAGTTTGACGCCTGTATCAGGATGTCATCTAAATAAGGGGCTACTGCTATGCCCTGCGGCCTTACGACCGCCATAAGTGACCCTAGAACCTTTGTAAAGATTCTTGGGGCTGTAGCTAATCCCAAGGGAAGAGCTACAACTGGTAATGCCTGTCTTAAAAGGCAAACCTGAGAAACCGATGATGATCTTTGTGTATCGGAATGTGAAGATAAGCATCCTTTAGATCCACTGTAGTCATATATTGACCCTCCTGGATCAGTGGTAGGATGGTACGAATAGTTTCCATCTTGAACGACGGAACTTTGAGGAATTTGTTTAAGATCTTTAGATCCAAAATTGGTCTGAAGGTTCCCTCTTTTTTGGGAACCACAAACAGATTTGAGTAAAAACCCTGTCCCTGTTCCTCCTTTGGAACTAGATGGATCACTCCCATAACTAGGAGGACTCGTACACAGTGTAAGAATGCCTCTCTCTTTATCTGGTGTGCAGATAATTGTGAAAGGTGAAATCTCCCTTTTGGGGGGGAAGCTTTGAAGTCCAGAAGATATCCCTGGGATATAATTTCCAACACCCAGGGATCCTGAACATCTCTTGCCCACGCCTGGGCAAAGAGTGAAAGTCTGCCCCCTACTAGATCCGTTCCCGGATAGGGGGCCATTCCTTCATGCTGTCTTAGAGGCAGCAGCAGGCTTTTTTACCTGCTTACCTTTTTTCCATGTCAGGTTTGGTCTCCAGACCGTCTTGGATTGAGCAAAAGTTCCCTCTTGTTTATTATTAGAGGAAGTTGATGCCGCACCTGCCTTGAAGTTTTGAAAGGCACTAAAATTAGACTGTTTGGCCCTAGATTTGGACCTGTCCTGAGGAAGGGCATGACCTTTTCCTCCAGTGATATCAGCAATAATCTCCTTCAACCAGGCCCGAATAGGGTCTGCCCCTTGAAGGGAATGTTAAGTAGCTTAGATTTTGAAGTCACGTCAGCTGACCATGATCTAAGCCATAGCGCTCTGCGCGCCTGTATAGCAAAACCAGAATTCTTAGCCGTTAGTTTAGTCAAATGAACAATGGCATCAGAATAAAAGAATTGGCTAGCTTAAGTGCTCTAAGTTTGCCAAGTATGTCATCCAATGGAGTCGCTACCTGTAAAGCCTCTTCCAGAGACTCAAACCAGTACGCCGCAGCAGCAGTGACAGGGGCAATGCATGCAAGGGGCTGTAGGATAAAACCTTGTTGAATAAATATTTTCTTAAGGTAACCTCTAATTTTTTATCCATTGGATCTAAAAAAAAAAGCACAACTGTCCTCGACAGGGATAGTAGTACGCTTTACTAGAGTAGAAACTGCTCCCTCCACCTTAGGGACTGTCTGCCATAAGTCCCATGTGGTGGCGTCTATTGGAAACATTTTTCTAAAAATAGGAGGGGAAGAGAACGGCACACCTGGTCTATCCCATTCCTTATTAATAATTTCTGTAAACCTTTTAGGTATTTGGAAAAACATCAGTACACACCGGCACTGCAAAGTATTTATCCAGTCTACACAATTTCTCTGGCACTGCAATGGTATCATAGTCATTCAGAGCAGCTAAAACCTCCCTAAGCAACACGCGGAGGTGTTCAAGCTTAAATTTAAATGTAGAAATATTAGAATCAGGTATCTTTCCTGAGTCATTAACATCACCCACTGACTGAACTCTCTTTCCTCAGCTTCTGCATATTGTGAGGCAGTATCAGACATGGTTCTTAAAGCGTCAGTATGCTCTGCATTTTGTCTCACCCCAGAGCTATCTCGCTTACCTCTAAGTTCAGGTAGTCTGGCTAATACCGCAGACAGTGTATTATCCATGACTGCCGCCATGTCTTGTAAAGTAAACGCAATGGGCGCCCTAGATGTACTTGGCGCCATTTGAGCGTGAGTCCCTTAAGCGGGAGTCAAAGGGTCTGACACGTGGGGAAAGTTAGTCGGCATAACTTCCCCCTCGTCAGATTCCTCTGGTGATACATTTTTTAAAGACAGAAAATGATCTTTATTGCATAAAATGAAATCAGTACATTTGGTACACATTCTAAGAGGGGGTTCCACCATGGCTTTTAAACATAATAAACAAGGAGTTTCTTCTATGTCAGACATGTTTATACAGAATAGCAATGAGACTAGCAAGCTTGGAAAACACTTTAAATCAAGTTAACAAGCAAATATAAAAAACGGTACTGTGCCTTTAAGAGAAACAAATTTTGTCAGAATTTGAAAACAGTGAAAAAATGCAGTAAATCAAACGAAATTTTTACAGTGTGTATAATAGGCTAACAGAGCATTGCACCCACTTGCAAATGGATGATTAACCCCTTAGTTCAAAAAACGGATCAAAAAAACGAAATAGACGTTTTTTAACAGTCACAACCAACTGCCACAGCAAGCTGTGGCCCTACCTTCCCCAATAAACGACTTTGGAAAGCCTGTGGGCCCTTTAGAGATGTCCTATAGCATTCAGAGGGCCTTTGAGGGAAGCTGTATGTCACAGTTTGTAATTTTAACTGCACCAACTGTAACTTTTATACTACAACAGTGGAAATTGTTTCTAGTCAAAATTTAAGTCAGCCATGTGGAAAAAACTAGGCCCCAATAAAGTTTTATCACCAAAGCATATATAAAAACAATTAAACATGCCAGCAAATGTTTTATATTGTAAATATCATAAGGGTATTACCTCTGGGAGAAAGCATGATACCAGTCGTTATTAAATCACTGTATGCAGGCTTAACTTACATTAATCCGGTATCAGCAGCATTTTCTAGTGTTTTCCATCTCTAGAAAAAATTATAACTGCACATACCTGATAGCAGAATAAACTGCACGCCATTCTCTCGCTGAAGTTACCTCATCTGTGTAATCCCCTCAGACATATGTGAGAATAAATACATACAGAGAGAAATGCACTCACAGGAACGAACATCCAGCTCAATACCATTGTTAGCCTGTTCTATGGCGATTTACCACCTGGGTGCAACTTCTTTTAGCCCAGCAATGCTTTTCACAGAGTAAAACTTTCCTGTAGTATATCAGTCTGATCCCGCCTATTACGGTCAGTCCAGCACCGAAATACCAGGCAATTCTTCTCTGAACAAGGAATACAGCAACCCCAGACGATCGTTTCGGCCTTCATTGGGCCTCGTCAGTGAGGTGTAGCCACATTCCTCTAAGCACACTGAGCAAGGAGTCCACGTCTGGTTGCCCCTTTTTCCCTTAGGGAGACTAAATACATACAGAGAGAAATGCACTCACAGGAACGAACATCCAGCTCAATACCATTGTTAGCCTGTTCTATGGCGATTTACCACCTGGGTGCAACTTCTTTTAGCCCAGCAATGCTTTTCACAGAGTAAAACTTTCCTGTAGTATATCAGTCTGATCCCGCCTATTACGGTCAGTCCAGCACCGAAATACCAGGCAATTCTTCTCTGAACAAGGAATACAGCAACCCCAGACGATCGTTTCGGCCTTCATTGGGCCTCGTCAGTGAGGTGTAGCCACATTCCTCTAAGCACATTGAGCAAGGAGTCCATGTCTGGTTGCCCCTTTTTCCCTTAGGGAGACTAAATACATACAGAGAGAAATGCACTCACAGGAACGAACATCCAGCTCAATACCATTGTTAGCCTGTTCTATGGCGATTTACCACCTGGGTGCAACTTCTTTTAGCCCAGCAATGCTTTTCACAGAGTAAAACTTTCCTGTAGTATATCAGTCTGATCCCGCCTATTACGGTCAGTCCAGCACCGAAATACCAGGCAATTCTTCTCTGAACAAGGAATACAGCAACCCCAGACGATCGTTTCGGCCTTCATTGGGCCTCGTCAGTGAGGTGTAGCCACATTCCTCTAAGCACACTGAGCAAGGAGTCCACGTCTGGTTGCCCCTTTTTCCCTTAGGGAGACTAAATACATACAGAGAGAAATGCACTCACAGGAACGAACATCCAGCTCAATACCATTGTTAGCCTGTTCTATGGCGATTTACCACCTGGGTGCAACTTCTTTTAGCCCAGCAATGCTTTTCACAGAGTAAAACTTTCCTGTAGTATATCAGTCTGATCCCGCCTATTACGGTCAGTCCAGCACCGAAATACCAGGCAATTCTTCTCTGAACAAGGAATACAGCAACCCCAGACGATCGTTTCGGCCTTCATTGGGCCTCGTCAGTGAGGTGTAGCCACATTCCTCTAAGCACACTGAGCAAGGAGTCCATGTCTGGTTGCCCCTTTTTCCCTTAGGGAGACTAAATACATACAGAGAGAAATGCACTCACAGGAACGAACATCCAGCTCAATACCATTGTTAGCCTGTTCTATGGCGATTTACCACCTGGGTGCAACTTCTTTTAGCCCAGCAATGCTTTTCACAGAGTAAAACTTTCCTGTAGTATATCAGTCTGATCCCGCCTATTACGGTCAGTCCAGCACCGAAATACCAGGCAATTCTTCTCTGAACAAGGAATACAGCAACCCCAGACGATCGTTTCGGCCTTCATTGGGCCTCGTCAGTGAGGTGTAGCCACATTCCTCTAAGCACACTGAGCAAGGAGTCCACGTCTGGTTGCCCCTTTTTCCCTTAGGGAGACTAAATACATACAGAGAGAAATGCACTCACAGGAACGAACATCCAGCTCAATACCATTGTTAGCCTGTTCTATGGCGATTTACCACCTGGGTGAGAATGTGAGAATAGCAATGGATCTTAGTTACAACCTGCTAAGATCATAGAAACCTCAGGCAGATTCTTCTTCTATTTACTGCCTGAGATAAAATAGCACAACTCCGGTACTATTTAAAAATAACAAACTTTTGATTGAAGAAAATAAACTAGCTATATTTAACCACTCTCTCCTACAACGTCCATGCTTTGTTGAGAGTTGCAAGAGAATGACTGGCTATGGCAGTTAGGGGAGGAGCTATATTACAGCTCTGCTGTGGGTGTCCTCTTGCAACTTCCTGTTGGGAATGAGAATATCCCACAAGTAATGGATGATCCGTGGACTGGATACACCTTACAAGAGAAATGGTAGATTTCTGAAATTGTATTGCTGAATGTATAGGCAATATACAAATTATGAAGTCTGAAGTGACTCAGGTTAGTATCTTGAGTACAGATTGCATTGTATGCATACATATACAGTGTAAATATACACATATCCAAAGATCTAGGGTATAGCACGCCTGTGTTTATGTATATAAGTGTGAATACATATCATTTTTACATTATTACTAAACTAATTTCAGGGAAAAAATTTCTGAATTTGTTGTTTAGTGACTCAACATGTCATATAATTCCACATTATAACACATAACAGTTCATATATTCAAATTCCAGCAAACTGCGAGGAAAACAAGATGACACTGTAACTGTCGGTGCAACACAGAGAACAACTGAACAAGGGTGATTGAGTACTTTAGTCAGAGCTTTTAATCTGTGTGTGTGTGCGAGAGCAAAGCAGTGAGGACACTCCTGATCAACATTACTATGGGAAAGCTTCCCAGGAATGTCTCTTCCCCACATTACAAGATGAGAGGCACCATCGTGCTTTTCTGAAAGAGTCTGGGGAACGGATGGTCTTAATCTTTCTTTGCTGCATCAGATAGTTTCATGCAGTGTGGCATGTTGCATTACCAAAGGAACTTAAACTTTAAAACAGCATTACCACAACATTGCTCCACAGCACGACCACACCACAAAAGGCTTTTCACATGCATTTAGACCACACTGAATGGGCATTCAAACAGGCTTTGTATAATAGGACTGCAGAAAGCATGCTATGAATTATGGAACAACATTCTATTTTTTTTTTCTGTAAATTCCAAATTGTAGTTCCTTCTGTACCAAGCATAGATACATAAAATATAAACTGGCTAAAATTACTTTTTTATGGTTAATAAATTATTAATTAACTAATTAATTCATTAATCTTTAGAAAGGATTAATGCATATCCAAGGCATTCTTAAATTCCCTTACAGTCTCTGTCCTTACCACCATTTATGGAAGTCGTCTCTATGAATCAACCTCCATCCAGTATTTTCTCTGTAATCTATTCATACACATTAAACTCTCTGCACAAATAGCACCCTAACTGTCACTACGCATACACAGCACCCGCTCTGCCTACAAACAGCACCCTCGTTGTCACTGCACCCTTTTTGCACACAAACACCTTCATCGTCACTGCGCATACACACAGCACCTTCTCTGCACACACAGCACCCTCTCTGCACACACAGCATCCTTAATGTCACTATCTATATATGTGTGTGTGCATATAAATATATATATGTGGGTGCTGGGTAGTGCTATGTACCTCCAAATATGCATGTAGCACCCACCATTTAGCTGTGAGAGCTCCATATATTATGTGTGCATTGTCACCTTTGTTAGCCCCGCAGTTACCCTCCAATATTAAGTTATAGAACCGCCACTGGTGTTACATCAAGGCCTCTTCTTATCTGGTTCACTAACCTACAGCCACTCATGCTATCTTCCAACCATACACACTGAGACTTAAGCAGAGGTTGTAATTTTCACAGACACATGTAAAATACAGAGGTGGACTGCACTCTCAAACTAAAGTGAGCACATATCCCATGTCGCTGGCAGTGCTCAATAGGAAAACATTATATGAAAATATCAGACACAACAGATAAAATTGTGAGCACTGTCTGGAGTCTTTCGTTCTGATTCTGTGTGTGCTGGTGAGCACCCAGAGCTGTGAGTTTTGCCAGGGGTTTGGATATACAGTATATATATATATATATATATATACACACCAGTTTGTATATTATATGTAAGGGAGATATGAAAAAAGCTTAGAATTGTTATTTAACTTGGTCTTAAAAAAGCAATTCTTCTCTTCAACCAGCTAACATAGAGACATAGAAGATAGAAAATAGTGGAGATCATTAATGTATGTCTACTTAGGTGTATGATAACACAGGTACATGACTAATCCATGTTGCTAGCAGATATTGCACCGTGTCAGCCAGCACAGTGTAATATATTTATTCTATTTATATATTATGTCCATTATGTAAAGTTGAAAAAATATCCCTTTCACATAAATTTTTGGATTTTAGGGGACATTTACAAAACTGTGAGGGAAGAGATACTCAAATCCTTAGATTCAAAATAAAGTCACATTGTTTTAATCTCTCAGTCTTTATTTATTATTGCTCATACATAATTTCTGTTGCTCAGCCAAAGCTCTAAACTAATATATATGAGTTATACAGGTATTCAGTTCAGTGTGAGTCACTCAAGCATTAACATCTGTATTTCACCTCTTTCTTTTCAAAGGTTATTTTGATGCACATGCTCTGGCTATGGATTTCATGAGCATTGGTTTTCGGGAATGTCTGACTGAAGTGGCACGGTACCTTAGCTCAGTGGAGGGCATGGACACCTCAGATCCCCTGCGAGTACGGCTTGTCTCTCACCTTAGCACATGTGCCTCTCAGCGTGAAGCTGTGGCTATGACATCATCACTGTCACAGCACCAACACTCGCTACATCCTCATCACTGGGCAGCAGCATTTCATCACCTCCCCACAGCCTTGCTGCAGCAGAATGGACTCTCTTCCTCTGACAACATCCCCTGCAGACTTTCCACATCTACAGAATTGCCTCCACAGCACAGTTCGGCCCTTCTCACAGCCACTTTTGCCCATGCAGATACTGCTCTCAGAGTGCCCTCTGCTGGTGGTGTTGCTCATGGCGTCCCTCCACTTTCTACCTCCTTACTTTCTCTCTCTGCTACAGTACATGCTGCAGCCGCAGCTGCAGCACAAAGTTTTCCCCTTAGCTTTGCTGGAGCATTCCCAGTCCTTCCACCAGGTGCAGCTGCAGCAATGGCAGCATCAGCTGCCACAGCCATTGCGTCTCCTCTGTCTACAACGTCCAGCCCTCGGCAATCTGGTGGAGGAGCGAATAGTAAACCTTATCGGCCTTGGGGAACTGAAGTTGGAGCATTTTAATTTCCTTGTCCAAGTGGATATCTGCAGAACTCTAGTATGTGCAAAACTTTAATCTGTTTGTATTTCATGTGGTATAAAAGCACCATGGGGACAGTAAAAATAACTGCACTATGTGACTTAGTATGCAACTACCAGAAGTGGATATAACGCTTTACTAAAACCTCATGGCGGATCACCTTCAACAAGCTTCGCTGGTACAACTGTACAGTCTAGGCAGCTGCTTTAAGCAGTGAATATATTGTTGTCTTCTGTTTAATCATTCTGTTTTTATCCCTATTCACAATTCTTTTTCAACATAGAGCTTCCATATTTTCTTATCATAAATGCTTTGGTAGATATTGAAAGTTGCTGGAATACAACATCCACTTCAGTTTAACAAAAAAAAGTATTACAGGTTACAAACTTCACTGCAAAGGCATTATCATAAAATGTGTTCTTTGTTTCATACTAAAGCTGTCACATTATTTGTTCCTGCACTTGTAAAAGACATACTGAATTCAAAATGTTACACAGTGATAATGCACTAAACAAAAAATAACTAAAATACAAACACGCACTCTTGACTTATGGGTAAAATTTAAAACAAAAGTTAGTGTAACTAGTTTCCTTTACTGTTAAAGAGAGTATATACAATAAATGAGTTGTATTCTTGCCGATAGCATATACAGTAGCATATCTTGTTAAAGCAGTAGATTCAGTCTCCATTACCATATTAAAGGGGAATTTCATGTTTTTGTGTACTAATTATGCTGGTCCCACACTACCTAGTAAGCCCGAATAGCATTTTCCCCTGCACCCATCAAAGTCTCCTGTAATTATTAGGATTTCCTGTACGACCCGAGCAAAATTAATTTAATTAAGGCTCCAAGGATTTAATGTTCCAATACACTACAAAAGTATAACAAACCAGACTGTGGCTTTAATTTTAAAGGGACGGTAAAACCAAAATTAAACTTTCATGATTCAGAAAGAGAATGTGATTTTTAACCCCTTCAGTACCAGGAATATTAGAGAAAAACTTGCTCAAAGTACTGGAGATTTTTTAGCATTTTTGCTATTACTCCATTTAAACAAAGAGCCATGTTTGTTTGTTTTTTATTTACCTATCAAAATTGTTTCTTATAAGTAGACAATCCAACGTATTGATTTAGGCCCATTTTGGTATATTTCATGCCACCATTTCACTGCCAAATGCGATCATACAAAAAAAATCATTAACTTGTTAACAAACTGGGTTTCTCACTGAATTTTTTTACATTCCGTTTGTGAAGTTATAACCAAAAGGTTGCAAAAGCTTCTTTGGGATCCCCTTTGTTCATATATAGCAGACATGAATGACTTTGCCATTACTTTTTGGTAATTAGAAGGCTGCCAATTGCAGCTGCGCACCATACTTCTGGTTGGCTGGTAAGGTTAATTGTATTATAATGTAGGGATTACCCTCCCAGCAGACACCTCCCTGATCCTCCCCTAATAGCTCTCTCCACCCACTCTTTTGGTGCTGCCAGACAGTATGCTGTTTAAGACATTTTTTGTTCTATAGTGTAAGGGTCCCCCCTCACCCATCCTACCTCCCCACAATTGTTTTGTAGCCTCCCTCTTTTTTTTTGTAGTGTAGTCGTGTTCCATTTCTCCCAAACTTATTTGCCGTAATGTGGGTCTGGCCCCTCTCTACCCCCCTCCGCCGCTAGGCCGCCCACCTGCCTTCCATCTTACCTTTCATACCTCATAGTCTCAATTGCCACTTGACTAGACGTAAATCTACTTATGCAGTTCGATGGGATATGTACGGCATGATGTAGATCTACATCCATTTGGCCTAAGGGGTTAAACAACTTTCCAATGTACTTCTTTTATGTAATTTGCTTTGCTCTTTTTGGTATCCTTTGTTGAAAATCATACCTAAGCATGCTCAAGAGCTGCAATGACCTACTGGGAGCTAGCTGCTGATTGGTGCTTGCACATATATGTCTCTTTTCACTGGCTCACCTGATGTGTTCAGCTAGCTCCCAGTAGTGCATTGCTGCTCATTCAACAAAGGATACCAGGATAATTAAGCAAATTTGATTATAGAAGTAAACTGGAATGTAGTTTAAAATTATATTTTCTGTCCATCATGAAAGAAAATGTTTGGGTTTTATGTCACTTTGAGTGTTTTAAGAACTGATATCTGTTAAGATAAAACAGAGCTATTAAATAATTTCAATAACAACTACTAAAAGCTATTGTTACAGCTTTGTATAGGGAGATGGTAATGGAATGGAATGAATCATCTCCATTATGACCAACAACTAAAAAGCCAATGTTCCAGTTTCTTAAAACTTCTCAAAAAGCCTAAGGGGTTTATTTATCATAGTGCGAGCGGACATGATACGATGTAGCAGAACATATCCGCTGCACATCGATAAATGCCGACAGCATACACATATTGGCCGCTAGCAGGGGGTGTCAATCAACCCGATCGTATTCGATCGGGTGGATTTCTGTCTGCGGCCTCAGAGCAGGCGGACAGGTTAAGGAGCAGCGGTCTTTAGAAGGCTCGCGCGGAAACAGGGGCATCAAGCTCCATACAGAGTTTGATAAATTGGCCCCTAAATCTCATTCTAAGAAGGTGCCTAAAATTATCTCCAACTTTTATTTGAATAAACCCTACCAGCTGCAATTGATGTATTTAAACTGCATAAGTAAACCACATGTTTCCGTTATTGGCAACTTGGATGGATTGCACAAATAAGATTTTTAGAATTTCATGCCAGAAATTCATAATCTAGTTTCTGTTTATTATTTGAGTTATTGAGTTTTTATAATCTGATTTTCTTTTCAAATTGTAAAGATTTATTAAATTATGAAAAAATCAGGATACATGTTCACGATAAGTTATTAAGGGAAGAGGACATTTTACTTTATATTGCCTCATAAGGGGTCATAAAAACTATTCTTCCTAGAATTAGAAGTCACATCAGATTCTGACCAAAATAATTCCTTAAAGGAACATGAAACCCACATTTTTTCTTTCATGATTCAGAAAGAGCATGTGATTTTAAACTACTTTCTAATTTACTTCTATTATCTAATTTGCTTAATTCTCTTGATATCCTTTGCTGAAAAGCATATCTAGATAGCATCAGTAGCTGCTGATTGGTTGCTGCACATAGATGCTTCGTGTGATTGGCTCACCCATGTGCATTACTATATCTTCAACAAAGGATATCTATAGAATGAAGCAAATTAGATAATAGAAGTAAATTGGAATGTTGTTTAAAATTGTATTCTCTACCTGAGTCATGACAGAAATATGTTGGGTTTAGTGTCCTTTTAATAGCCAAGTTTAATCAGAGTCATCAATATAGTGCCAATGTACCACAGTTATGTACTGCACAGGATGTTGTTTTCAAATGTATAATTGAAAGAATACAAGCTGTCAGCCACTCTGGCACTTAATGGTTTGCCTCGCCTGTGCATTAACCCCCTTTTTGCCACAGTGACTGTAAGCACATTACATTATTGTGTATGAACATTTGTGTCCCAACTGTACCACAAACCACAGGAATGTCAGGATTTAGGAATTAAATTCTCTGGCACAGGAACTGAGCTTTAATTATTGTCCCACTTTTTCCTGCTTAACAACGAAATAACTGCCTCATAAGTGTTTGCATGTTTAGCCATGGACAACCATGCTGCATGCAGAACATACCTGACAGCCGTATTGAATAAGGAACATTTCCTCATCTAAGGTCACAGAACATAATACTTATTTGCATTGGCTATTTAATTTGGAAAACTAATGGGTATTAAATGTACAAACAGCAGGTCCCTCACAATGTATGGGAGACCCACATCCTTCATCTAAAAGTGGCACTAATTATTTGCACCCCACTTCTTACCATCACTTTTTTAATCCACCTCCATGTGTTTTTTTTTTCTGACTTAGTGGTATAAAACTACTTCACCTCAAATTATGGCTAAAACACACTACCAAAGATATTCTGCACAGTGCCATGTGTTAGCAGAGAAATCTAACGTCATGAACTTTCACATGCAGATACACAATTAAAGGTTAATCACATAGATGCGTATGTTATTGTGCACACACATTTCATTTAAAGGGACACTGAACCCAATTTTTTTCTTTTGGGATTCAGATAGAGCATGAAATTTTAAGCAACTTTCTAATTTACTCCTATTATCAAATGTTCTTTATTCTCTTGGTATCTTTATTTGAAATGCAAGAATGTAAGTTTATATGCCGGCCCATTTTTGGTGAACAACCTAGGTTGTCCTTGCTGATTGGTGGATAAATTCATCCACCAATCAAAAACTGCTGTCCAGAGTCCTGAATCAAGAAAAAAGCTTAGATGCATTCTTTTTCATATAAAAATAGAAAGAGAACAAAGAAAAATTCATAATAGGAGTAAATGAGAAAGTTGCTTAAAATTGCATGCTCTATCTGAATCATGAAAGGAAAATTTTGGGTTCAGTGTCCCTTTAAAGTAGCTGTAGTCATACACTAAATCTATGAAAATGTACTTGCCTTATAAAAGATGCATATGAAGCTATGACATACTAGTCTATATGTTTTCCAACAAGTTGTATTTATTAACCAGGGCTTGATTTACGGCTGTTGTCTTCCAGGCTCATATCACTCAGAGATCTCTGCAAGTTTTTAGCCCAGGTTTTTCCAGTGGCATCAGCACAATTATGCACAGCCCTTACATATCTATTTAAGATGAGCAGAAATTAGCAGTGTTTTTTCAAGTTATATTGGGCATCTTATAACACCATAAATGGGCATTCAACTGCTGAATATTAACTACAATATCATTACTCACCATGCTACTGTTTGTCCTTATGTGACTGCAGCTATCTTCAAATCTGTTCTCCTATTTTAAGCCCTTACCAGCTGATGAAGCTCCATATCTTATCCTAGGTATATCTTAAAATATGAAGAAAAACCCCTTAGGAATAATATAAGGCAATACAGCTGGTGTAAAGATGTAATAAAAGGCACCTGTTATGTATCGTGTATGCTAACCAGAAGTGCACAATACAGCTCTGAATGGGCACTAATTCTGTCACAAGGTGCGAGAATACCTAAGCTCCAAGATGGCAGCGCCCAGTACAAACATTCAGACTGTAAGGGGCTAATATATGAAAATGGCTTTGAAGAGAGCTGCAGACACAGGTGGAAAGCATTGTGAATAGTAACCGTGTTATTATAGTTGTGTCCCTTTAACTGAAGTGAAGTTTTCATATTAGTAAATTCAGAACAAACGGATTGCTACACCTTAAATGCCAGCTTTCTATCTATCTCTGTTTTATTGCATTTCTTTAACCAATTCAGTGCCTGATACTTATTTAATGCATTGCTTTGGTACTTGATATTTCATCCTCCAATATAGACAGCATCAGTTAAATGCATTTTCTTTGTGTACCCTAATATACTGCAATAATATAACTCTTCCTTGCCAGACAAATGGTCTTCTTGGGATTCCCAAGCTTCAACTAAGCAGTTCATATCTGTTTTTTTTTCTTTTCTTTCTTTTTTTCTTCTTTAAATTAAAAACACAGCATGTATTATGCACTTCAGTTCTCTGCTGTGTGGAGAAAGCAATAAATGTTATGAGAATGCTAAACATTATGCAAACTACACTTTAAAGATATTTGTTTTATAAATACTGTACACTTAGTACTAGCAGTTGTGCATTACATTGTAATCTCTTTTCTATGCAAAAAAAAAATCTTTACATACCACTAATTAAGTGTTGTCATATGACTATTGTTCTTGCTGAAAATTGTATGCGTGTGTTTGTCATGTGTGTAGAAAGCATAAACATGTTGTTATATTGTGTGTGACTGAAATTACACCCAGGGCTTTGTTTCATATATTTAACCCATGGAAAATGATGGCCTAGGTCAGTGTTTCTTAACCGCGGTCCTCAAGTAGCCCCAACAGGCCAGGATTTCATTATAGCTGAACCAGTGCACAGGTGAAATAATCAGCTGATCAGTAACACCATGGTTACTAACCTGCTCTCACCCATCAGCTGATTATTTCACTTGTGCATTGCTTCTGCTATAATGAAAACCTGCCCTGTTGGGGGTACTTTAGGATCATGGTTGAGAAACATAGGCCTAGATTACAATTGGAGCAATATTGATGGTATAGGGTGCACTATCAATATTGCTGGACAGCATTATGATTTGCAACAAATCTGGTATTTCAAGTCCATGGTGAAATTGATTAATCAGAGAATGTTTGGTGCGGCTGACTTTCCTTTAGCTTTCAAAGACCACCGCTCATTATACAAGTTTAAACTCTCCAGAGCAACACATAACAGTGCTAGAAAGTTAGTGCAACACATAAAACACATGTAAAATGTATTATAATAAATAATTATATATATATATATCCTATATTATAAAAGACAAGTGTTTGTCTGAAGCCGTCATGCGCAGTACAGACAAACACTTGGCCTTAGACAGCTGATCGCACGCGCACCCACCCGACAGCAGCACGAGGACCGGGCAGCACAGCTGATCGCACGCGCAGGGGTGAAACAAAGCAGCGCGAGGACCGGGCAGCACAGCTGATCGCACGCGCAGGGGTGAAACACAGCAGCGCGAGGACCGGGCAGCACAGCTGATCGCACGTGCAGGGGTGAAACACAGCAGCGCGAGGACCGGGCAGCACAGCTGATCGCACGCGCAGGGGTGAAACACAGCAGCGCGAGGACCGGGCAGCACAGCTGATCGCACGCGCAGGGGTGAAACGAGAGAGAGAGAGACAACACGGCCCGTGTGAACGGGCTTTAGGACTAGTATATATATATATATATATATATATATATATATATATATATATATATATATATATATATATATATATATATATATACAAATGAAATATAAAATATATGTTTATTATTGAACTAAAGGTATACACAGTGTTTAAAAGGGATATGTCCTATGTCAAGGTTTTGGACTGGGAAGGGCTCAAAGGTGTATATATTTGTATGTGTGTATGTATATATATGTGTGTATATATGTCACATATAATATGTGTGTATATATTTGTATGTGTATATATATATATATATGTACACACATACATACACATATATACATACTCCCATGCAAATATATATACCTCTCAGTCCTTTGCAGTCTAACACCTTTACATTTAACATAACCATTTTAAACAAAATGAATTGTTTGTTTGTTTGTTCTACTTTAAATAACTTTGGGCTGCCAGTAACACAAAGGGCAGTTCATGCACAATGTCACTAATTTCTATATTTGTAATGCAAAGAGACATAGGAGGCCTTAAAGGGACAGTACACTGTAAAATTGTTTTTATATCAATGTATTTTCAATGACTTGTTATACCAGCTGCAGAGTTTAAAATGTATGAGAAATTGCATTTTCAGGTTTATTTGTGTATATGAAGTAGCTGGTTTTGTGCTTTTAAACCACAGCATATTACAATGGGTTAAGTTACAGGTAATATCAGATCTCATTATGTTATCACTTCTTATATTTGTCTGGAAAACTAAAGCTCAATACATAGAGAGAACAATGGAAAATTATCATTGTATTAGTTAACTATCCTGCACCCCACTGGGAGTTTAATTTCTTCTGCTGGCTGTGTTTACTTAGGCTATTCAATAGCTAAGACTCCCAGTATCAAAACTTTCAGTATAGGTTAGGATACCACAAGCTAAATCAGCTATTTCAAAGGCCAAAATAAGAGTAAAGGAGCTACTTGTAAACAATGTAATACACTCCAGCAGGTTAAATTAATCATTGGGAACAATTTAAATGGGAAGATTTTTTGGGTGAAGTGTCCAGTACAAGCTGTAATAAACAATGATTACCAAATAAATAACAAAATCTAATACTTTTAAAACTCTTTGGGCTAGATTACCAGTGGAGCACTATTTATTGCTTCCGTTCCTGCCCTAACTTCGCTAGATGGAGGCTTTTTGCACGTGTTTGGTAGCGGGTGTATTACAAGTTAGAAGTATAAAGCTTTCGCATAAGTGCTGACCCAACACGTGCAAAAAAAATATATAAACAAAAATGTATGTTTAATATTGAAAAACTTTTAAAACATTTGAAAGGGATATGGTATATGTCAAGGTGTTTGACTGGGAAATGCTCAGAAGTGTATGTTCAGTATATGTCTATATATCAGTATGTGTGTACGTATACATGGGTAAATATGTTAAAAAATATGTGTTTATACGTGTAATTATGTATGTGCATACATACATACCTATATACACATACACTGACGTGCAATCAGGGAAGGCAGAGCCTAATCTGTCATGCAAGAAAAAAAAAAATCATGTTAAAATAAAAATAAAAAAATTGCTAAATTTTCTGACCTTAGCTGCAAATACATGTAGAGAGGCAGTGACCAGCTTACCCTCGTTCAATTGCGCAACAGCTTAGAAGGTGCTGTATGGAGCGCACACCCGTCTTTTAGGTCAAGAGTCACATTTTATCATTAAGCCAATCAGGAAAAAGTCCCAAGTGAGGCAGCTCCCATATCTGCCTCTCAGGGGGGAGGGGGGGCTGACAGTGTTAGTTTAAGAGACGCACTGACAATCTGCACTATGGGCAGGAAATAATAGAAGAGGGAAATCTGCGGCAGAAATATAGTGCTGAAAATGCCTTTCCACTTAAAACTTTTGTTTTGAGCACAGTCTGAAGCATCAGCACAGCAGCAGGAGAGGAGGTAATTATTTTAGTGCCTCTCTCTGCTCTGCGTGTCCTGTGTGAGCTGGACTGGGTTCCACTTTTACAGCTCCCCATGTAGAGGGTTGCTGCAGTGTGCAATGCAGGGTAGCAACAGTTCTTGCTCTATTTTGGCTGCTGGCTGTTCTTTTATACAAACTTCTGCAAGAAGCAAACAGCAGCCCTGGTTTTAAGCGGGCAGAGCTGTCAGCCTTTCAATTCCTCCCTCCACTAGGCAGATCAACAATGCATTACTGGGATGTGCTGCTCATAGCTCTCACCTGCTGCTGTGATAGCTCTCATGAGAGAGGAGGTTGTGAGCAGAGCGAAGGGGACGGGAGGGAGAGTATCTGGAGACAAGGTCTGAGATATAGGGGGGAGCAGTGCAGTTGAGGGCTTTGTATGTCAGATTGAGAATTGTGTGCATATACTAGCTTTTCAAGAAGCTTCGTGTCAGGGTATCTGTGAGTAACATTAAATAAACAACAGATGTATCATAAATTAGAAAAGAAGAGGCGGATCCATCCAATACTTCCAAAACACTGTGAATTTATTGTAGCAATTTTCTTTCACAAACAGTTGTTGCAAAAAACTTCAGAGACACACACTTAAAACCATAGGAGCTGATGTGAGGTTCAGTTTCAGTCTTACATGTTTCGGCGGATCATGACCGCCTTAATCATAGACCATGATTAAGGCGGTCATGATCCGCCGAAACATGTAAGACTGAAACTGAACCTCACATCAGCTCCTATGGTTTTAAGTGTGTGTCTCTGAAGTTTTTTGCAACAACTGTTTGTGAAAGAAAATTGCTACAATAAATTCACAGTGTTTTGGAAGTATTGGATGGATCCGCCTCTTCTTTTCTACTTCATGTAACTTGCAAACAGGAAGGAGTTTGCTCTCAGGATCACATCCCAAATTGGAAGTCAGCATCAGGTGCAGCTGTGTGGAGGTTGCAAGCGGACACTCTACACCAGGTAAGACCTCTTCCTTCTGCTTTGAAAGGAGTCAGATCCGGGAGGACAGACCAAGTGAGGCTGCCGCATGAAGAGCGGGGTGAGTGAGAGTGTATCTAACCGCATTTAGCAACCTGTACCTGTAGTTCATATAAAGCTTGCTATAAAATAAAGGGGAATAACACACTGCACCTTATGTACTTGTGGCTAAGGGACTAAAGACATTGCACAGGGCAAACCTGGTTTTGCCATTTTTTCAGAAAAATGTATCATAAATGTATCATAAAATCTGATATTTCATTGCTAAAACCTAATTTCTTCTACAAGATACGATGAGTCCATGGATTTCATCCTTACTTGTGGGATATTAACCTCCTGCTGACAGGAAGTGGCAAAGAGCACCACAGCAGAGCTGTATATATAGCTCCTCCCTTCCCTCCACCCCCAGTCAGTCTCTTTACCTGTGTTAGTGATAGGAAGAGGTAAAGTGAGGTGTTAGTTTAGATTCTTCAATCAAGTGTTTATTATTTTAAATGGTGCCTGTGTGTACTATTTTTATTCTGGGCAGCTTCTGAAGGACCAATTGTGAGGAACTGGTGGAGTTTTACTTTCACTATGCCTCCCCTTTTGGTGTTGCCTGGAGATGGACTTAGTGATTTTGCCTAAGACCTTGGTTTCTTATCCACAGGACCTCTGGAGGAGATAGTGGACCTCTGGACACTGTGAGTACATCATGCTGTTACTCAGGATGGAGGTAGGTGCAGTTTATTTTCAGGGGCTTGCAGCAGAACTCTGAATTAACTTGCTCTATCACAATAGAGATTTATTCCCAGACAGTCAAGCAGAGTTTGGCCTAGTTTATACACTGATTAAATGTTTTTGTTTTTTAAAAAAAAATGTGGCTTTACTTTTATTGGGAGCTGGCAGCAATAGGGTATATCATAAGTTTTTTTCACTATGGCTGACGCTGAGGATTTCATTTTGGGCAAGTCTTTTGTGAGATGAGTTGCGTTTGTTGGAGACGCCCACGATGGGCGGGGATTCATTTGCGCACTTCTGTAGCGCCATTGCATAGCTGTTTTAGGCCGGTGACGGTTCTCTTCTCCGGTGCAGCTTTTAACTTCGTTGTAAGAGTGCTGTTAGATCAAGGGGTCACAAGTCCAGTTTTCATCCGGAACCAGGTAGGAGCCGCAGCAGAGCTGTGGCAGGGTGACTGGAGTTCTAACTCCTTTTTCTTTTCTAACAGCAAATGTGAAGATTAATACAGAGCTTCTGTGAGACTTCATTTATGTTATTATTGTTCTGTGGGCTAAAAACTGAAGTATTTTTGTCAGAAAAATAAACGTTTTTATTGCTTAAAGGGACAGTATATAATTATTAACGGTCAAATTTATTTGGTGTGAAAATAAAGTTTTATTAAGGACACAGTACACGTTTTTGTCAATTAAAGATTTTTTTATATAAAGAGACATTAAACTATTGTTTAATAAAAGAAATCTGACTAAGTTGGTAGCTTGCATCTGTTATTATGGAAGACATGGATCAGAATACATGTCTCATGTGTTTAGATGCCATTGTGGAACCACCTCTTTGTGACAATTGTGTGGAGAGAGCAGTACAGGGTAAAGAGAAATTATTTTTTAAAGATGATTCTCTATCCACTGAGATTCAGGATTTGCCACAATCTTCTCCCCAAGCATCACAGCCTTCAACACCAGCTCAAGCTGCGCCATCTGTGTCTGTTTCTTTTACTTTGCAAGATATGGCTACAGTTATTTCATCTACCCTTACAGAGGTTTTGTCTAAGTTACCAGGTTTACAAGGCAAACGTAGCAGGACAGAATCGCAGGGTCTCCCTGTAGCTTCTGATGCTTTGATGGCTATCTCTGATTTACCCTCCCAGACCTCTGAAGTGGAGGGTAAGGTGACTTTGTCTAAAGGGGAGCTGTCTGACTCAGGAAGTGCTTTACCCCAAACAGATTCGGACGTCATGTCCTTTAGATTTAAGTTGGAACACCTCCGCTTATTACTTTGGGAGGTTTAATTGACTCAGAATGATTGTCACTCTATTGTGGTCCCTCCAGAAAAATTGTGTAAGATAGACAGATATCTGGAAGTCCCTACTTACTCAGATACCTTTCCGGTTCCTAAGAGAATTTTGGAGATTGTTACCAAGGAATGGGAAAGACCGGGTATCCCGTTCTCCCCTTCCTCTATGTTCAAGAAAATGTACCCTATAACTGACACTGTGCGGGATTCTTGACAGACAGTCCCTAAGGTGGAGGGTGCTATTTCTACTCTAGCTAAGCATACAACTATTCCGATTGCGGACAGTTGTGCTTTTAAAGACCCTATGGATAAAAAATTGGAGGGTCTGCTAAAAAAGCTTTTTGTTCATCAGGGTTTCCTTTTACAACCGACGACCTGCATTGTACCAGTTACCACTGTGACTGCCTTTTGGTTTGATGCCCTGGAAGAATCTCTGAAGACTGAGACTTCCTTAGAGGAAATAATGGATAGGATAAAGGCCCTAAAATTGGCTAATTCCTTTGTCACTGACGCCGCTTTTCAGATCGCTAAGTTAGAGGCTAAGAATGCAGGTTTTGCCATTCTATCGTGCAGAGACTTGTGGTTAAAGCCTTGGTTGCGGATGTGTCCTCTAAAACCAAGCTTTTGTCTATTCCTTTCAAGGGGAAGACTCTATTTGGTCCTGAATTGAAAGAGATTGTTTCAGACATTACGGGAGGTAAGGGCCATCTCTTACCTCAGGATAAAACATCTAAGCAGAAAGGTAGACAGAGTAATTTTCGTTCGGTTCAAAACTTTAAGAGAGCCCCTTCGTCATCCTCCACAAAACAGGAAGGGAATTTTGCTCAGGCCAAGTCCGTCTGGAGACCCAACCAGGCTTGGAACAAGGGTAAACAACCGAAGAAGCCCGTTGCTACTACCAAGACAGCATGAAGGGACGGCCCCCGATCCGGGACTGGATCTAGTAGGGGGCAGACTTTCTCTCTTTGCCCAGGCTTGGGCAAGAGATGTTCAGGACCCTGGGCACTGGAAATCGTGACCCATGGGTATCAACTGGAATTCAAAAATTCCTTCCCAAGGGGAAGGTTCCTTCTTTCAGGATTGTCTGTAGACCAGATAAAAAGAGAGGCGTTCTTACGTTGTATAAAAGACCTCTCTACTATGGGAGTAATTTGTCCCATTCCAATACAGGAGCTGGGGCAGGGGTTTTACTCAAATCTTTTCGTGGTTCCCAAAAAGGAGGGAACATTCAGACCCATGTTAGATCTCAAAAGTCTAAACAAGTTTCTCAGAGTCCCTTCTTTCAAAATGGAGACTATTCGAACAATTTTACCAATGATCCAGGAGGGTCAATATATGACTACCGTGGACTTGAAGGATGCATACCATCATATTCCTATCCACAAGGATCATCATCAGTACCTAAGGTTTGCCTTCCTGGACAAACATTTTCAGTTTGTGGCTCTTCCCTTTGGGTTGGCCACAGCACCCAGGATCTTCACGAAGGTTCTAGGGTCCCTTCTGGTGGTTCTCAGGCCATGGGGCATTGCAGTAGCGCCTTATCTGGACAATATTCTGATGCAGGCGTCGACTTATCATCTGACAAAATCTCATACAGACACAGTGTTGTCCTTTCTGAGAACCCACGGATGGAAGGTGAATCTAGAAAAAAGTTCACTGCTAAAAAAGCTTTTTGTTCATCAGGGTTTCCTTTTACAACCGATGACCTGCATTGTACCAGTTACCACTGCGGCTGCCTTTTGGTTTGATGCCCTGGAAGAATCTCTGAATACTGAGACTTCCTTAGAGGAAATAATGGATAGGATTAAAGCCCTAAAATTGGCTAATTCCTTTGTCACTGATGCCGCTTTTCAGATCACTAAGTTAGCAGCTAAGAATGCAGGTTTTGCCATTCTAGCGCACAGAGACTTGTGGTTAAAGTCTTGGTCTGCGGATGTGTCCTCTAAAACCAAGCTTTTGTCTATTCCTTTCAAGGGGAAGACTCTATTTGGTCCTGACTTGAAAGAGATTATTTCAGACATTACAGGAGGTAACGGCCATCTCTTACCTCAGGATAAAACATCTAAGCAGAAAGGTAGACAGAGTAATTTTCATTCCTTTCGAAATTATAAGGGAGCCCCTTCCTCATCCTCCACAAAACAGGTAGGAAATTTTGCTCAGGCCAATTCCGTCTGGAGACCCAACCAGGCTTGGAACAAGGGTAAACAACCCAAGAAGCCCGCTGCTACTTCCAAGACAGCATGAAGGGGCGGCCCCCGATCCGGGACCGGATCTAGTAGGGGGCAGACTTTCTCTCTTTGCCCAGGCTTGGACAAGAGATGTTCAGGACCCCTGGGCACTGGAAATCATGACGCACGGGTATCAACTGGAATTCAAAAATTCCTTCCCAAGGGGAAGGTTCCTTCTTCCACGATTGTCTGTAGACCAGATAAAAAGAGAGGCGTTCTTACATTGTCTAAAAGACCTCTCTACTATGGGAGTAATTTGTCCCATTCCAATACAGGAGCTGGGGCAGGGGTTTTACTCAAATCTTTTCATGGTTCCCAAAAAGGAGGGAACATTCAGACCCATTTTAGATCTCAAAAGTCTAAACAAGTTTCTCAGAGTCCCTTCTTTCAAAATGGAGACTATTCAAACAATTTTACCAATGATCCAGGAGGGTCAATATATGACTACCATGGACTTGAAGGATGCATACCTTCATATTCCTATCCCCAAGGATCATCATCAGTACCTAAGGTTTGCCTTCCTGGAGAAACATTTTCAGTTCGTGGCTCTTCCCTTCGGTTAGGCCACATCACCCAGGATCTTCAGGAAGGTTCTAGGGTCCCTTCTGGCGGTTCTCAGGCCACTGGGCATTGCAGTAGCGCCTTATCTGGATGATATTCTGATCCAGGCATCGACTTATCATCTGACAAAATCTCATACAGATACGGTGTTGTCCTTTCTGAGAACTCACGGATGGAAGGTGAATCTAGAAAAAAGTTCACTCATTCCACAGACAAAGGTTCCCTTCTTGGGAACTCTAATAGATTCTATATCCATGAAGATTTTTCTGATGGAGGTCAGAAAGTCAAAGATTCTAAATACATGCCGAGCCCTTCAGTCCAATCCTTGGCCATCAGTGGCTCAGTGCATGAAGGTAATTGGATTGATGGTGGCGGCATTGGACATCATTCTGTTTGTTCGATTTCATCTCAGACCACTGCGACTGTGCATGCTCGGACAGTGGAATTGGGATTATGCAAATTTATCTCCTCAGATAAATTTGGACCAGTAGACCAGAGACTCTCTTCTTTGGTGGTTGTCGCCGGATCATCTGTCCCAAGGGACATGTTTCCGCAGACCCTCGTGGGTGATAGTGACAGCAGACGCCAATCTACTAGGTTGGGGTGCAGTCTGGAATTCCCTGAAGGCTCAGGGTGTATGGACTCAGGTGGAGTCTCTACTTCCAATCAATATTCTGGAGTTGAGAGCAATATTCAATGCGCTTTAGGCGTGGCCTCAGTTGGCTTCGGCAAAATTCATCAGATTCCAGTCGGACAACATCACGACTGTGGCTTACATCAATCATCAGGGAGGAACAAGGAGTTCCTTAGCAATGACAGAAGTATCCAAGATAATCCGATGGGCGGAGTCCCACTCTTGTTATCTGTCAGCAATCTATATCCCAGTAGTGGACAACTGGGAAGCGGACTTTTTAAGCCGACAGGCATTTCATCCGGGGGAGTGGGAACTCAATCTGGAGGTCTTTGCCTCACTGATTCTCCAATGCGCCAGACCGGAATTGGATCTGATGGTGTCTCGACAGAATGCCAAGCTCCCAAGATACGGATCCGGGTCAAGGGATCCTCAGGCTGAACTGATAGATGCCTTGGCAGTGCCTTGGTTGTTCAACCTAGCTTATATGTTTCCACTGTTTCCTCTCCTTCCCTGGGTGATTGCTCAGATCAAACAGGAGAGAGCTTCAGTAATTCTAATTGCGCCTGCGTTGCCACGCAGGACTTGGTATGCAGATCTAGTGGACATGTCCTCTCTGCCTCCGTGGAAACTTCCAGTGAGACAGGACCTTCTCATTCAAGGTCCTTTCCAATATCCAAATCTAATTTCTCTGCAGCTGACTGCTTGGAGATTGAACGCTTAATTTTATCTAAGCGGGGATTCTCTGATTCGGTCATCGATACTCTGATTCAGGCAAGTAAGCCTGTCACTAGAAAGATCTATCATAAGATATGGCGTAAATATCTTTTTTGGTGTGAATCCAAGGGCTACTCATGGAGTAAAGTTAGAAATCCCAGGATTCTGTCTTTTCTTCAAGACGGATTGGAGAAAGGGTTATCAGCGAGTTCCTTAAAGGGACAAATTTATGCTTTGTCAATTTTGCTACACAAACGTTTGGCAGATGTTTCAGACATTCAGTTTTTTTGTAAGGCTCTAACCAGAATTAAGCCTGTGTTTAGACCAATTGCTCCACCCTGGAGTTTGAATTTAGTTCTTAATGTTCTTCAAGGTGTTCTGTTTGAACCCATGTATTCCATAGATATTAAGTTGTTATCTTGGAAAGTTTTTTTTTTGGTTGCTATTTCTTCTGCTCGTAGAGTTTCGGAGCTTTCAGCGTTACAATGTGATTTGCCTTATATTCCTTTCTGATAAGGTGGTTTTGCGTACCAAACCTGGTTTCCTTCCTAAGGTTGTTTCTAATAAGAATATTAATAAGGAAATTGTTGTTCCTTCATTATGTCCTAACCCTTCTTCTAAGAAGGAGCGTATGTTGCATAACTTGGATGTGGTCCATGCCCTAAGGCGACTAAGGATTTCCGTCAATCATCTTCATTATTCATTGTTTTTTCCGGAAAGCGTAGGGGTCAGAAAGCTACGGCTACCTCTCTTTCTTTTTGGCTGAAGAGTATCATCTGTCTAGCGTATGAGACTGCTGGACAGCAGCCTCCTGAAAGAATTTTGGCTCATTCCACCAGGGCTGTGGCTTCCTCATGGGCATTTAAAAACTATGTTTCTGTTGAACAGATTTGCAAGGCTGCAACTTGGTCGTCTCTTCACACTTTTTCCAAATTTTCCAAATTTGATACTTTTGCTTCTTTTGAGGCTGGTTTTGGGAGAAAGGTTCTTGAAGCAGTGGTGCCTTCCTTTTAGGTCCCTGTCTTGTCCCTCCCTTTCATCCGTGTCCTGTAGCTTTGGTATTGTATCCCACAAGTAAGGATGAAATCTGTGGACTCGTTGTATCTTGTAGAAGAAAAGGAAATTTATGCTTACCTGATAATTTTATTTCTTCTATGATACGACAAGTCCACGGCCCACCCTGTCATTTTTTAAGACAGGTATATTTTTTTATTTTTAGTTAAACTTCAGTCACCTCTGCACCTTTGGCTTTTCCTTTCTCTACCTAACTTTGGTCGAATGACTGGAGGTGGAGGGAAGGGAGGAGCTATATATACAGCTCTGCTGTGGTGCTCTTTGCCACTTCCTGTCAGCAGGAGGTTAATATCCCACAAGTAAGGATGAAATCCGTGGACTCGTCGTATCGTAGAAGAAATCAATTTATCAGGTAAGCATAAACTTCCTTTTGATGTGAATTGGTCTTATAACAGACCAGCCCAACCCCCCCTTTTCCTGATTGCAATACTTCAGCAAGGAACAAAAGATTTATCTTTGAAGCTCATCACTCCACATGAGGTAATTACATGGATCTGATAATCAACCAAGCCAGCATACATCATGGGGTTTGGAGACAAGAGTCTGTGAATAAATCAGATAAACAAACAGACATTCTGAGAATATAATAATTAGTACAGACCTGTTAATTGCTCCTAAAACTCAGATACACATCTGTGCTAGCTGAGCAAAAAAAATACATGTTGCATTATAACTTGTAAATTTATTTTTAGAGTACAACTTGTGTTTAAGTGTCAAGTGAAGTATACCTCATTATTGTATAAAAAATGTATAATTCCATGGATCTGAGAAATGCCTTTCAGATTTGTAATAAATTAAATGAATAACTAAATTAGTATATATAAATGCTCAAGTTATTTCAAAATAAATACATTTTCTTTGTTTTCCAAAAATCTAGTGAAACTTACAAGGAAGAATTGATGTGAAGATGAGATTTCTAAATAAGATGCAACTAGGAAATGAAATATGTGCCAGTATATCAAATGAGCTCATATACAGAATAAATCAGATATACATATATTTCATTGATTTATACTACTAGTCGCTCAAAAAATGCAACTTTTAAGGCATCTTATAAAATATGATAAAATACTCATGTTTCATATTAAAATAATCAGAAAATATGGCACTATATAGTCACATCTATATTAAACTTGTAAGTGATTGATACTGGAAATTAAAGTATTTGATAAACTTTTTGTTAGATAGTTAAACTGTAGCAATATTTGATGGTAAAACTGCATTACTGGATGTCTGCTCTCACCTGTAGATCAGAGATGGTATCGCAGCCAAACAATAAATGGCTACTCAGGGAGGCCTCTCCCAAATAACCAAAAGATGTTCAGCTCAAGGAGCCTATCACAAGACAAGCTTCTGTGGTGCGGGGTATATCACATGATATAACCCCATGCAAGAGAGAAAAAAGGCTAGCTTGTTCTTTGCTGCTGAGTTTTTGACTGACAAACTGTTGCATTTGAATCCAGTCTCTCTAAAGCAAATCTGTGCCTAATTTTCATCCTACTTATTGTAGAAACTCTGGAAGCTGAAACATTGATTTGGTTATTTGGGTAAAGTATAAGAAACTGTTATAATATTTAAATCAAAGGCATTCTAAGGAAATAGTTAGATTACAGCTGGTAAATTTAAAAGAGCATAATTGATATTTTAAGATTATTTTCATAGTCCTGTGTAGTTTAGTCATTATTGCTAAATAGTTTATTTGCTAGACAAGGTTTTACACTCCAGATTTATAAGTCAGTCATTATAGTGAACGCTTTCAGAACTGTACATAATCTGGTTATTGTGATTAAATTCCTGGTAGTTATTAATTAAGCATAATAAATTGGTAATCCATAGTGGGCACTGAACTAGAATTTTTGGTTAATAACAGAAGATTCTAATATTTTATTGTGGTATTTTAATGCGATTATTGGGAATAAGGTAAATTGTAAAGGTATATTTTTATGATCTTTGTATAGAATATTATAACAGCATAAGCGTGTATCATTTGATTCATAATCTGGTTTCTATAAATAAAATTTGATGTGTTTATAAATTTAACTTATCGTAAAGAATTTAGGAATAAATATTGATTTTAATTGTTTCGTATATGCATTTTTATTGGGGTTTATTTTAAAGAATAATTATTAAATAAATTGTATCATAACCAAGCCATATACTGACATATTATCTGGAGGCACTGTTGAGATGATTATTAAATGTATCACATTGATATAATATATTTGTAGTAAATAGAGATTATAAAAAAAAAATATTAAAATATTTATTTTTTATTTGATTAAAACAAATTATTTTTCATATTTAAAAATTAATATTTTTGAAAATATTTTTTTTTCTTATTATTGGTCTAAATTGTATTAGCATTTTATTTTAACCATATACTAAGCCAATATAATAATGTCTGTCACTAGAAGTGAATCAATTGGCTCTATACATAGTGTTGAAATATGTTCCCCAAAATTACCCCTCACTCAGGGCGATGTTCTTAAGATGGACATTATAGGCCACATTAAAAAGAGGTGTAAGATTGCGGGTGATTTAAATGATTATATGGATATACTTGCAATTAAGGCTAAACATATTGCTATTGATGATGGGAAGTGATATGAAAAAAGGGAATTGTTCCAAGGATTATTCAAAATTAATAAATGCAAAAATTCTAACAAGCGAGATGAGTTAATACTAAAATCTTGGCCCCTTGTAATATGCATTATTGACAAAATGTCCCTTCTCTTTATAGAAAATGAATTGCAAATACAGGGGCTAGAAGATAATATTCGCTCCTCACGCAGATGTAAAGAGAACTTAAATATAGCCGAAAATAAAATTGATGAGTGTGCCCAAAACATGGCCACCTTACAAAAATATAACCAGAGTTTAGTAGCTCAGATAGAAGATTTTCATAAGCAACTCGCACAAAGCCAAAGAAAATGGTTTAAAAAGGCTGTATCATCATAATGAAAACCCCTCTACTAGCAATGAGGATAATGCAGATAATTTGAACTGCAGAACTTTGGGGAAAAATTTAAACAAAGGACCCTTACTGGGTCAGAAATACAATTCCCAAGTAGACAGTCACCTCATATTATAAATTCAGGGTACTGCTATACCTCAGAGGAGGGGGAGGGAAGCTCTAGTAGCTAGTCAGAGGGCGGAGCCAGCTACCCAAATAGCCCATGTAGTAAATATAGGGCAGATAGGCGACACTCTAGCCCCACAAATTAGATCCCTAAAATTATTACTTTCTTAAGGGATGCAGTACCTAAATTTTCCAAAAATGGAACCACTTCTATAATTGACCACTTAGAGACCTATGAAAATGCTTTATCCATAATGAATGTCACTATTTAGCAGTCAAAAATTGAATTTTTGCCCTGGGTATTTGAGGGTAAATATCACAAATTCTTTGCTTCACTAAAGGATATGAATATTCATTCCTGGAGTGATATGAAAAATCAGTTCAAAAAGGAATTTGGGAAGTATCGCACCAAAACCGCAGTGAAAATAGCTGTATACGGTTTAAAATGTGGTGCAAATCAAAGCCCTATAGAATTACTTTTTGTACTGAAAAGTGCGTACAGTATGGCCGAAGACTACCCCATATTTGAAAGCTCAGAATTTGTAAGTTTATTTTTCGAAGCATTGCCCGCGCACATCAAATTTAATTTAGCTAGAGATTTTGATGAGCACTGCTCACTGGACTGGCTGATCTAAGAGAGTAACAAGTTATACTCTATTCAGCAGTCCAGTGAACAGGGGGTTAAAAGGGAACCAACATCCAGCCTCAAAATTGTGGCAGAAATTTGCAGTCTAACAAGAAAACTTATGCGGAAGTGGCCCGAGAAAACAGGCCTTCCCCATAAAGTTTTAACTCTGCTCCTCCCCCAACATGGGCTGAGGCGCAGAGAGAATATACTCAAAATGGGGGGCATACCCAGGTAAATAATTATCCCCAAAGAGATGAAAACCCACAAGGTTATTGGTATCCCCATAAAAGTAAATTCCAAAAGTGGCGAAAATACTCTCAGGGTAACCAGACACCCCAAGTAAATAGTGCTCCCCAAAATATTAACGCTGAACAAGTTGAACCCCAAAGACAACCATGTCAAAATAGGAATAATAGCTATGATTCTGAGGGATCCCAAGGATCCAGGAATCAGTACCCTGCAACAATAAAAATCGGTCCATGAGTAAAAATAGCTTGTCCGTTCAAGTGGGCCAACTCAGTATGCAAATAAGTCAATTATGTACACTATTTACTAATATGAGTCAAGCTTTGACAGCTCAGCACCCTAATAATCCATTTTTAGGGGTACAGCCAGTGGCCAGCAGTGGGCCACAGGCACAGTCATAAATACTGCAGTATCACCTGAGATACTCCAAGCATGAATAAGGGGCCGTGACCCCGAAACGTCGCTGTCTGTGCAAAATAAAGTGTTTTAAGTGCTGGAGACCCTGCCTTCTTTTTGTACTATTGTTTCAGGGCTTGACAGCGCTCTGAGGTCTACGGTGCACTTACTTCTACATGTGTGCTGTTCCCCTTGTTTCAAATTGTTTGCAGTATCACCTGAGAGAGAGGGGAGAAATATACCAAATAAAATGATAAATGTCAATAATGGTACTAATCGTGTTCTCTCCCTACAGACCAGGAACGGATGATTTAGCTGTGATGACGAACAACCTCAGCCTGAAAGCTCTAAAATATCTCTTCCTTTGCTGTATTCTCTTAACCTTATTTCCACAGATGCAGTACACAGGAACCCAATCACCCCTATTATAGAGGAAGTGAATGGTGAGCATGAAAATTCTCCTGCACCAGGTAACATGGGGAATACAGGTATCACGTGGCGAAGCCCACAATTGTGTAATCATGCTAATTTTATGTGTGAAATGGTAGAAACTGCAGGGAGATATTATGTATTAGCTGAGTTCCAGGATTCAGTTTCCAACCCAATCATGGGATTAATTGATACTGGATCTCAGGCGACTATTTTATCCCACAGGTACTACACACAGCTAAATGAGCTAACACCACACAAAACTAAAATAAAAGAATTTGATGGTTCACTAATAGGAGTTGGGGGTGACCCTCTCAAAGTCTATGGTACGGCATGGTTAAAACTAAGACTGGGGAACAGGGTAATAAGAAACCCTGTCATTATAGTGGATCTGCCAACTGATCGTTTGATAATTGGTAGTGATCTCCTGAAACGGTTAAGCACCTAATGGATTGCATAAATAATGTAATTTGGTCACAAGTAAAAAGGCCTATTAAGTATGAGTGGTCCGGTATAGCTCACACCCGACATAACTGTCAGGTGGTGGAAGAAAAGCCAGATGCTGTGCAGATTCATTTCAGGAATGACTCTATACCTGAAATCACTATCCTACAATTAGATGATCATACTCCTTGCTCTGATGGTAATACTTTTAAAATTTCACCTGGAAAGATAGCAAATATTTCCTTAGATGGCGATGTATTAACCATATACCTCCACAAGGGGGACCCTAAATCCCCTAAAGGGGGAGAACATTCGAAATTCCTCGCAGAAATTGCAAAAGTTAAAGAGGATCTATTTATCCCTATGCAAGTACATGACCTTGGGAAAACCAAGTATGCCAAATTGAGCTTAAAACAGCAAGCTAGCTATATAAGCAAATACTTATTTGTGCAGATATCTGAACCTAAAGTGATTAAATACCTTTCTCCCCAAGACCACTGTGTCCATGGCCTGGATGACAGGTCTGAAAGCTATAATGTCACAGCTAAGTGTTTATTATCTATATCCATAGGTAATAAATCAGTGAAGCACCTTTTTTTAGTTTTAAATACTCCCCATAATCAAATATACTTTGCCAATGATCACATAGATATGCCATACAAATAGATTTAATTAACTCTTGCCTCTGGAGCAGGTTAAAGGGGGACCCTGAAGTATTTCAGGATGAAAATACAGCCCTGAAATCAAATGAGCAATTACCATATGCTGTGAATATGTAGGTGTCTAATGATGTTGTAATTCCTGCTGGGGCAGATAAATTCCTCTTATCCTTACAGGTAAAGAGAGGTCAGAAATTAAAAACTTCTGAAACACTAATTTGCCTCTCCCATAGAATGCAAAATCTGGGTTTAACAATGACCCATACTCCTCTGGTAAATATTGGAACTATTCCAATACATATTATTGTGCATAACATGACCCCACATATCAAGGGAACTACCATAGGATATGCACTGGAATCAAGTTATTACATTTTTGGATTCCAGAATAATGTAATTAGGCTAATACCTGAAGAACACTTACCTGAAGAACAATTAATAGAACAATCCTTTACATCTATGCCAGAGGGACTATTTACAATTCAGTCTATTTATCTTTCAGCTCAGAGGAAGGAATCTGTAAAATTGAAGAAGCCTCTCTAGTATTTGATCAAAGATCAAGAATACCCCAATACCCAGAGTCATGGGCGCAATGTAAATTATAATCAAGGGGATCTCACCTCTAGGTTGGAAGAAGCCTATGAGAAGGACAGCCTGAAATCTTTCCAGGAATTCAGAAAATCGTTGAAGAGCAAATCTCCTTAGCTAATGGCTGTTCCAGTGATGATGAACGCCGACAGCTGCGAGAACTCGTGATGGAGTACAAGGATATTTTTGCTAGGAATTCTTTTGACTGTTGGACTACAGACTTGCACATTGCAAGAATCCAAACAGATCCAAATGCACCGCCTGTCTTTGTTAAACAATACAGACTTCCTTTAGCCTCATATGATTCTCTTGCAGAAATCATAAGGAACTTGGAAGAAAGAGGTATTATCAGACAGGTGCATAGCTCTTATAACAATCCTATTCTAGGTGTTCTTAAGCCCAATGGACAATGGCATTTGTGTGCTGACTTAAGACAGCTAAACAAGCGGGTGTACATGTCTGGCTGGCCTGTGCCATATATTGACCAGTGCCTAGCACAGATGCAGGGATCTAAAATATTCACTGCCATTGATTGTGCACAGGGATATTGGACCATAAAGGTACATGAGGATGACCAGTATAAGCTGGCATTCTCATTCCAAAAGGTCCAATATACATTCAAGAGACTCCAGTTTGGATACATAAATTGAGGACATGAATTTGCAGTATTCATGCATAAGGCTATGCCTGATGTACCGGAAAGGGGGAACTTATTTTATGTTGATGATGTTTTAATCAAAAGCACAGACTTTGAAACACATCACAGAACTTAAACACGTCCTCAACCAACTTAAAAGGGCAGGTGTCAAACAGTGTTCCATCTAAGGACAGTTTTGTGTGCGGCCCAGCAGTAAAACAGTTAATTAAGTAACCACACCCTGCAATTAGCAAACACTGCACAATGCAGATGGCAAGGTATGGTTCTCTTGTTAACTGTTTCATTGCTGGGCTGCACACAAAACTGTCCTTAGAGGGAACACTGGTGTCAAATTATACCTACAAAAAGCTCAATGGTGCCGCACTCGTGTAAACTTTTTGGGACATGAAGTTACTTCTGAAGGGTTAAATCCTCAGAAGAAAAAGGTGGAAGCTATAATAAATTCTAAGAACCCAACTAAGTTAAAGGAATTGAGATCATTCCTGGGTATGAATTATTCTTGCAAATTTGTTGATAATTATGCAGAATTAGCTAAACCACTGCTACTTCTTCTAAAGAAGGATGTGAAATGGCACTGGGGTGAGGCTCAAGAGACAGCCATCAAGGAGCTGAAGAGAAAACTCACTCAAGCACCTTGCTTAGCGTACCCTGAAGGGGGTAAACCTTTCTAATTAGAGACAGGTTACACAGATATAAGCATGAGTGCTGTTTTATACCAAAAGCATGATAATTTAAGCAAAGTCATTACTTATGCGAGTAAAACTTTATCCCCAGTAGAAATAAAATTTAGCGATTGCAAAAAAGCCCTCCTATTTACTGTATGGGCTCTACAAAATTTCCACAGCTATATACTGTACAGGGTGAGAAAATTATTGTAGAGACGGCCCAACAGCCTTTGCTGTATCTGCAAAGTGAGAGAATAAGAGATGGTAATTTGTCTAATAGCCGCATAACAGCTTGGACTCTTTCCTTACAAGGCTGGCCTTTAAACAAAAGCAAAACAAAAAGAATCCAGTAGCACAGGGGCTTGCTGAGCTCCATGACTGTACTGCTAAGGATCATGGGGAAGAGTTATTAGAAGATGATTTCCTGAAGGAATAATTGCTTTCCCCATACAAAATATACAATGAGGACCAATGTCAAACATTACCTTAGGTATATGTTGATGGTTGTTCGTACCATGCCACTATTGATAATGAGCGCAGATTAGTCACCAGCATTGGTTTAACTTGGGCAAATAAATTCCCAGATATTTCTGTAGGTTTCAACATTGGACCAAGATCCAGTCAAGTCACAGAACTAACTGCTGTTCTAAAAACCATTGAGATGGCTATTGACCACGGTATTCATGAATTTGTGATCATTACTGACTCAAATTATGTGCGTGACAGTTTTGTTGAATACCTGCCAACTTGGAAAAGAAATGGCATGCAGAAAACTAACAACAAACCAGTCAGCATGGCAAGTTATTCTGTGAGATTGACAATCTGGTGGTATCCAATGGGTTAAATAGTAAGAGGTGAATACAGCGCCAAAAAGAGGCCAAGGGATAAATATACTCACAGAGAGATAAAAGAAGATTATTTAATGAACCATGTTAAAAAGCATCAGTAAAAAATGTAAAAAACACATATAGATAAAATTACAAAAACAGGAATATCTTGCAGGAGCGGCTAAAGCTGATAATTACAATAAAAACAGAGATAATAACAGGTGATCAGTGTGAGTGGTACACCAGATTAAGAGTGTAAACTAGTGAAACAGAATAAGCCTAAGTACAAATATAACAAGTGCATCAAGCAAGAAATTAATAAACAATAGTACAAACAATAATGTTCAAAAAATAGTGTGTCAAAAAAATAGAAAAATGCACTGCAGTGCAAAAAGAGGGTCAAATAGTAAGTGAGTGCAAATGGATATAACAAATGCTAGCTACTAATCCAGTGAGGTAAAGATATAATTAAATAAAATACACAATATGCAATAACATAAAAAATATATTCCAAAAAAGTGTTCCAAAAAGTTGATCAACAAATGTTAGTGAAGAACAAAAATAAGTCAATCAAAACCAAAAAAAATGAAAAAAATTGGTGATGAAAAACAAGGTAAAAGTGAGGAAATTGGTTCCTTCAATATTAGTTACTTTAACAGATCCAAATTCCTGAGTGTTCCAAAAAGTTGATCAACAAATGTTAGTGAAGAACAAAAATAAGTCAATCAAAACCAAAAAAAAATGAAAAAAATGGGTGATGAAAAACAAGGTGACAGTGAGGAAATAGGTTCCTTCAATATTAGTTACTTTAACAGACCCAAATTCCTGAGTGTGGTAGCTGAAGTAGCTGATTGGATCCTAGCACCTGTCAGCTGCTCCTCTGGTATCCTAAAAAGTGACCCTGAAAAAAAGAAATTCACAACATAGTGTATCCAATATGAGAATGAAGTAAAGATTAAAATAATGCTTACCAATATGTCAACGCGTTTCTGCCCTCAAAAAAGGGCCTTTCTCAAGACTAAACTTTAGAGTATATTTATCCCTTGGCCTCTTGTTGGCGCTGTATTCACCTCTTACTATTTGTGCATATTTTTTAAAGGTTGGTTAGGATCTCTGTTTGGATACAGCTTGGGGATTACCTTAGCGCTTGTACACTACCCCCTTTTTCACGTATCCAATGGGTTAACCATACACTGGAAAAAGACCAAGGGTCATTCCAGGGTTCTAGGTCCTGATAAGGAAAGCAATGATCTTGCGGATTCATTAGCAAAACAAGGAACAATAACTGGAGAACTCCTTAATATCGACCACTTAATGGGTGCAATTCAGATAGAAGCCATTACCAGAAACCAGGCTAAACAACAGTATGAGCCTAACTTGGTACCATGGAGTCAGGGTTCTAGTGAGGACCTGATCACTAGTCAAAAAGAAGACCCCATTGTAGGCATCTTCTATAAACACATAGAAGATCCTGAAAGCAACCCCATCTCAAAATATGATTGTATTGGCAAGGAAGATCTTAGAATCTTAACGAAATCCAAATCACAATTCAAGTTACAGGATGGTTTGTTAATTAGAACCGCCAAAACTGGCATCTAGCAATGGGTGGTACCCTCCAAGTTCAGAGATCTCATGCTTCAACATGCCCATGATACTCCCACATCTGGTCATCGTGGTGCCATATTAACGTATGAAATATTGCGGGACTATGCCTTCTGGCCGCATATGTTGAAGGATGTTCAAACCTACTGTCAAGGTTGTTTAATCTGTCCACAATTCCAACCCACTGCGCCAATGCATAGAGTGCCATTGCAGAAAAGGGGGATAATAATGCCATGGTCAGAAATACAAATGAATTTTATTGGTCCAGTAACTAGGTCATCAAGAGGTAACAAATACACGTTGACAGTAACATGCCTGTTCACTAAATGGGTAGAGTGCATTAGTGCACCTAACAATAGTGCTGAAACATGCGCAGCATTGCTCATCAACCACGTGTTTTCCAGATTTGGTTTACCCCAGCGAATCGAATCTGATTGGGGGACCCACTTCACTAGCGAAGTGATGACTAAAATGTAGAAAATTGTAGGGGTTAAAAGAAAGCTCCTTAGTGCATATAGAGCTGCCTCAAGTGGTGGTGTAGAGCATTACAACCAGTCCATTGTGAAAATCCTCAAAAAGTTTGTAAATGAAACAAGTAAAGACTGGGATGTAAAATTACCTCTAGTCCTAATGGCATTAAGAGCAACTCCAAGTAGTGCTACCAAGATGTCACCTTTTGAATTGATGACTGGTAGAAGAATGGTTCTACTGTACCATACATCAGACCAGAACTTGATAAATGCTGCCAATACACATCAATATGTGGAGAACCTAAGGAAGCACCTGCAATATGCCTTTTCATTTGCTCAAAGGAACTTAGAAAAGTCTGCAACTGCCACTAAAACCTATTATGATCTCAAAACGTCCAAAAAGGAATATGAAATAAATGATACATTTTATCTTTATAACTTTGGAAGAGACCAGGTAAAGGAGAAGAGATTTCTTCCATCATGGAAGGGTCCTTTTGTCGTTACTGACAAAATATCTAAAAATGATACTTATGGATAAATGGGTCCATATTAATCAGTTGCGAGCGTGGCATCCTAGATCCCAACTACAAGTCATAGAGGGAGAATGAAGTGTCATATCCCCAAATACCCTAAAGACATATTGTAGTTTAAAGATGCCTAACGAGCATGAGGACTCAAAAATAACAGACTCTCTTCATAGAAGACTGTCTATGATGCATACTATCAATATACTCACCAAACACCACTGACTTTAAGCCAATTCAAATACATGTGCCCTACATCTATTTAAAATTGGAAGGGGGAATTATGTCAGGGTGTCTGCAAGTAGCATTAAATAAACTACAGATGTATCATAAAATCAGATATTTCATTTTTAGCTAAAACCTAATTTGATGTGAATTGGTCTCATAACAGACAAGCCCCCCCCCCCCCTTTTTCCTGATTACAATACTTCAGCTAGGAACAAAAGATTTATCTTTGAAGCTCATCACTCCACATGAGGTAATTAAATGGATCTGATAATCAATCAAGCCAGCATACATCATGGGGTTTGGAGACAAGAGTCTGTGAATAAATCAGATAAACAAACAGAAATTCTGAGAATATAGTAATTAGCACAGACCTGTTAATTGCTCCTAAAACTCAGATACACATCTGTGCTAGCTGAGCAAAAAAAAAAAATACATTTTGTATTATAACTTGTAAATTTATTTTTAGAGTACAACTTGTGTTTAAGTTTCAAGTGAAGTATACCTTGGTATTGTATAAAAAATGTATAATTCCATGGATCTGAGAAATGCCTTTCAGATTTGTAATAAATTAAATGAATAACTTAATTAGTATATATAAATTCTCAAGTTATTTCAAAATAAATAAATTTTTCTTTGTTTTCCAGAAATCTAGTGAAAATTACAAGGAAGAATTGATGTGAAGATGAAATTTCTAAATAAGACTAGGAAATCAAATATGTGCCAGTATATCAAATGAGCTGATATACGGAATAAATCAGATAGACATATATATTTCATTGATTGATACTAGTAGTCCCTTATAAAATATGATAAATAAAATACTCATGTTTCATATTAAAATAATCAGAAAAAATTGCACTATATAGTCCCATCTATATTAAAATTGTAAGTGATTGATACTGGAAATTAAAGTATTTGCTAAACATTTTTTTAGATAGTTAAACTGCAGCAATATTTGATGGTAAAACTGCATTTCTGCTGCCACCTATAAATCAGAGATGGTATTGTAGCCAAGCGATAAATGGCTACTCAGGGAGGTGTCTCCCAAATAACCAAGAGATGTTCAGCTCAAGGGGCCTATCACAAGACAAACTTCTGTGGTGCGTTTCCAATTTCACCAATGATTAGAATAAAAAGGGGTGGGGTATATCACGTGATATAACCCCATACAAGAGAGAAAAAAGGTTATCTTGTTCTTTGCTGCTTAGTTTTTGACTGACAAACTGTTGCATTTGAATCCAGTCTCTCTAAAGCAAATCTGGGCTTAATTTTTATCCATCTTGCAAAAATTACCTCTTTTAATTTATTAGGTGAAATTGGACTTATTGGAGAAACTCTGGAAGCTGAAACATTGATTTGGCTATTTGGGTAAAGTATAAGAAACTGTTAAGTATATATAATATTTAAATGAAAGGCAATCTAAGGAAATAGTTAGATTACAGCTGGTAAATTTAAAAGAGCATAATTGGTATATTAAGATTATGTTCATAGTCCTGTGTAGTTTAGTCATTATTGCTAAATAATTTATTTGCTAGACAGGGTTTTACACTCCAGATTTATAAGTCAGTCATTATAGTGAACTCTTTCAGAACTGTACATAAACTGGTTATTGTGATTAAATTCCTGGTAGTTATTAATTAAGCATAGTAAGTTGGTAATCCATAGTGGGCACTGAACTAGAATTATTGGTTGAAAACAAAAGAGGGCGCCTCATAGCGTAGTATGGCCTTAACAATAAGGTGGACGTAGTGGTAATATGTGCTTACCAGAACTGATGTCACTGTACTGTGACCAGTGCTAACGAGTGGGCTGACACTTTCAGCGGCCAGTACACTGATCCCGAGTCTCCCACACAGGGTCGGATCTTCCAAGCAGTGTCTCAGATTATGAAAGCAAACAGGCGATGTAGTGCTAGCAACGGCTAGTATATCCGTGATATACTAGCCGTTAGTATATCACGGATATACTAGCCGTTGCTAGCACTACATCGCCTGTTTGCTTTCTCAATCTGAGACACTGCTTGGTGATCTGACCCTGTGTGGGAGACTCGGGATCAGTGTACTGGCCGCTGAAAGTGTCAGCCCGCTCGTTAGCACTGGTCACAGTACAGTGCCATCAGTTTTGGTAAGCACATATTACCACTATGTCCACCTTATTGTTAAGGCCATACTACGCTATGAGGCGCCCTCTTTTGTTTTCAATCTTGTAGATTATCCTTGCACCGGGTCAAGAGGAGCTGCCGATTCCATTAAGACATTACAGGTTGAAGATTCCTGACACACCAACAATTGTGGGACTACCTAATATTGGACAATTAACAAACATGTTTGTTTAACATAAAAACTTTATTATTATCTATATAGTGCATATGTTACATTAATCGCTGACCACGTTACATTTTGTGTTTTTCCATTGTTATTTTACCGTGTATATATATTTTACATATTTTTCTTGAGAGCGCTCCTCTATCAGATCTCCGATATCGGGATCTGTAGTTGTAGAATTATTGGTTAATAACAGAAGATTCTAATATTTTATTGTGGTATTTTAATGCGATTATTGGGAATAAGGTAAATTGTAAAGGTACATTTTTATAATCTTTGTATAGAATATTATAACAGCATAAGCGTGTATCATTTGATTCATAATCTGGTTTCTATAAATATAATTCAATGTGTTTATAACTTTAACTTATCGTAAAGATCTTAGGAATAAATATTGATTTTAATTGTTTTGTAAATGCATTTTAATTGGGGTTTATTTTAAAGAATAATTATTAAATAAATTGTATCATAACCCAGCCATATACTGACATATAAGTCAAGAGGGAATAGGGAAATAGGGCGGTAGTTGGATGGGGAGGTTGGATCAAGAGACGGTTTTTTGAGGATAGGTGTGAACAAGGCATGTTTCAAAGATGAGGGAAATATACCGGTGCTGAGGGAAAGGTTAAATATGTGTGTGAGTATTGGGGTATGGGTAGAAAAGAGAGAGGAAAGTAGCTGTGAGGGGATAGGGTTGGGACAGGTAGCAAGGTGAGCTTAACCACCTAGGTTGGGAGTTTTCAAAATCATGATAAAATATTTCTTATTGATAGTTTTAATTTAATTGTCCTAATTACATTTATTACTTTGTTCATTATTCAAAATATAACATTTGGTAAATAGGAGTCTAATTATGCAGGATTATTTAAATACATCCTTTTTTGCAGATGTCAGCATTCAGTGTATAAGGAAATGTGCAGGATTTTTTCTGAAAAAAAAATGCAATTCTTTATAAATTTCCTAAATTATCATTATTAGATTGGAACCAAAAACCCAAAAGCAGCTAGGTTTTTATATCAACAAATATATAGAGGGCTATTTATCAAGCCATCAACCGCAAATACGCTGGAATTTCGCAGCGTAATTGTGGAGAGCCTGATTCCTCTCATTTATCAAAGCCTACAGACCGGCAAAAGTAGAAATCTGTGATGTAACATACGATCCGCCGGTCTCAGTCCGACACAGATCGATGCTTATGTCATTACAGATGTTCCGAATGCAAATTAAGCACTATCTGACTACTTTTGCTAGTTATCAAATTTCTACCAGGTACGCTCGCCACTATTCAGGCCCAGCATACTTGGTTTTCAATCTGCCGCCCTGGAGGCGGCGGATGCCATAGGAATCAATGGGAGTCTGAAAGCAGCGAAAGCTCATGTTCGCTGCTGCCCGATATCCCATTGATTCCTATGGGAGAATAAAAGTTACGTTTACACCTAACACCCTAACATGTACCCCGAGTCTAAACACTTCTAATCTGCCGCCCCCTACACCACCGCCACCTACATTATGTTATTAACCCTTAATCTGCTGCCCGACACCGCCGCCACCTACATTATACTTATTAACCCCTAATCTGCCGTCCCAACACCGCCGTCACCTAAATAAAAGTTATTTACCCCTATCCCACCGCTCCCGGAGCCCACCGCAACTAAATAAATGTATTAACCCCTGGCCTCCCACATCGCCATAAACTAAATTAAACTATTAACCCCTAAACCTAACAACCCGCTAACTTTATATTAAATATTAACTCATCCCTATCTTATAATAAATTAAAACTTACCTTTAGATTTAAATTAAACTATATTAAACTATCAATTAATCTACCCTAACTATTATACTAAAATTACATTCAACTATATTAAACTAATAATTAATCTACCCTAACCGTTAGACTAAATTACATTAAACTACAAATTAAATTAACTATATTATATATTTAAACACCTAGCCCTACTCAAATAATTTAAATCTACACTAAAAAATTAGTAAGTTACAAAAAACTAACAACTAAGTTACAAAAAATAACAAACACTAAGGCCTCGCTTCCATTGAGTCATTAAAAATGGAGCCGTAAGCGGACGACAGCTAAAAGTAATTTACGGCTCCATTTTAGTACCAGGTTTCCATTGAAAAGATTAGCGTGTTGCGCACAGTCGCTCTTTTCGGCCGTACGTAAGTTTGCGCTGCCAACCGATGTCGGATTCGATGAAAAGCGCGCCATAACAAGTGCTTTGCCATGGTAACCCGACCTCTGTCTATAAGAATAACGGTTTGCGCCTGCGCTCTTTACCTGTGATCGCCTCTAGAGAGAAAGACATGGGAGCTAGTTGCGTTGGTAGGAGTTTTGGGTTTTTGAGAGTTGTTTGAGCGTTAGTGGAGAGTTTGATATTTTATTTTCATATATTCTTATTGTAAGGCTCATATAATATTAGGAACACACACACACACATCCATACATTAGTTAATTAACACACATTAGTTTATACACACAAACACACACACACACATTTATTTGATACAAACACATTCACATCTTTTTTTTTTATTTCATTAACCCCCCATATCCCCATCTTCCTTTATTACTCCTTTCATTAACCCCCTTATCCCACTTCCCATCCCCCCTTTGACTACCCTTCCCTTCCCCACTATATAACTTTTATTTATTTTTTATTTATACATTTTGCCCATCCTTTTTTTTTTTTACATCCCATATTTTTTTTTCATTTGACTATATAGCCCACCCCTTTCTTCATTTGCATCCATTATTATTTTTCTATAATTTTGTTATAATCCTCTTTTTTATCTTTTTTCATTTACATCCCTTTGTTTATTTTCACCCCCACATTTTGTATTTATTTGAATGGATATAGAATAGAGATAGTTAGGGTCTAGATAGGTTAGGTAGTTAGTTTTGGGGATATTTAATTTAGGGTTTAGTTAGGTGAATTAGTGTAGTTAGGTAAGCTAGGGACTTTAGTGTTAGGTTAGAGTTAGGGAGAAAGGAGAAAGGGATGGATAGGCCTAGTGGAGTTGGGAAGGGGGTGGCTAGGGGGAGGGCAGTGAAGAGAGTGGATAGGGGGAGGGGGGAAGTAGGGAGTAGTATGGGCAGGACTAGGGGCCGAGGTTTGGGTGGAGGATTTGTCCTTCCTCAAACCCTGGCAGAGGAGGGAAGGAGAGAGGGTGGAAGAGGAGTGGAGGTGGGAGGAGTGAGGAGGAGTCAGCATCAGCTAGGCACACAAAGAAAAGGGAAAGTGGGGCAGACTGTGGCAAGTGGGAGTGGGGCTGGTGGTAGCCTGTCACAGCCTGCAGGGACAGAGGAGGGAGAGAGGGCTGGTCCCCAGTCACAGGAGGGAGAGTCTGTGTCTGCTGGCCCTTCAGGTGTGAAGGGCAGGCTAAGAGAGCAGAGATACTCTGAGGAGGAGAAGGAGGCTCTTGTTGAGGCTTACTTGGATAGGGCACCTCAGCTGGAGAACCCTAACCTGAGGGCGGGTGTCCGAAATAAGCTATGGGAGGAGATTCGAGTGGCAGTCAGCTGCTTAGGACGTAATCGTTCTACTGCTAGTATAAAACACCGATATCATGACTGCAGGAGAGAAACAAAAGCGAAGATGGCACAGCAGGCCAAATATGCACGTGGTGGTGGTCCTAGCAAGAGAATTCACCTAAGGTCATGGGAGGAGATGCTGTCAAATGTCATCTCGGGTGAAGCTGTTCACGGATGTAAGGGGACAATGGACACCTCTGTGCCACCTGAAGAGGTGTATGAAGGTGAATATTCTATATTAAATATAACCATATATGTGATGTATATATGTTGTAGATCATAAATACCCATCTGTGTTTAGCTATGAATCTAAATTTACATAGTTGTATTTAATATGTTCAGCAAGCACTCTGTATTGTATATCTGCTCCGACAAGCAAGAATATTGATAATATAATATCCAAGAATATTAAACATTTCATATAAATCATGCGTCATTGTCCTTAACAATGTTCCTTTAAGACACAGTCTATAAAGATTCATCAGTTATGGTGTCTTATATGCTTGAATTTTATCCCAAACACACTATATGTGTGTGTGTGTGTGTGTATGTGTATGTGTGTATGTGTGTGTGTGTGTATGTGTGTGTGTGTGTGTGTGTATGTGTGTGGGTGTATGTGTATGTGTGTATGTGTGTGTGTGTGTGTATGTGTGTGTGTATGTGTATGTGTATGTACATATATACACATAAATATGGAATATAATAGTTTGTATTGTTATGCTACAAAGTAATATATTCTATTAGATAGATAATGTAAACATACCGTATATTTATTTTTAGGTTCCGAACAGGAGGAGTATGAAGCTGCACCAACACCACAGCAAGATGTTCCTACATTCACTGAGGAGGATGAGGATATCTATGGTGACACTACCTCCTATATCAGCCTCTTAGAAGGTGATATGCAGCAGCCTAGGGCATATGAGGTGGAGGATGTATCAGGCCCTTCTCCATCTACCTCGGAGACAACATTTCATGTTCTGGGTTCTGAACCCCAGCAGACTCATCCTCCTCAACACTGGCAGTTCATGCATACTTCACAGCAACAAATGGCACAGCCCCCACAGCTGCATCCACCGCAGCAGATGATGTACCCCCCACAACATCATCATCCTCCGCAGCAGATGATGCACCCCCCACAACATCATCATCCTCCGCAGCAGATGATGCACCCACCACAACATCATCATCCTCCGCAGCAGATGATGCACCCACCACAGCAGCATACAGATCTGCATCATCTGTACTATATGCCTCCCACTCCTATGGCACAACAGGAATCCACACCACTACCCACTGCACCCACCAATGTATTGCCAACAGTGCCATCACAGACAACCTCCCAGTCACCAATACGGAGAGACACCCCTGGAACCAGCCAATTATTGGTTCCTGAGACACGAACTCTACAACAGGGTCCGGCACAGTCCCAGCAGGATGATCTACTGAGGCTCATTCATAGAGAGCTTAGGCTGTCCAGGTTCCAGCAGCAGCAGGCTTTCAGGAGGATACAGAGCCAAATGGACATCCATAATGCCTCACTCGTCCGCCTGGCAGAGGCAGTGGAGAGGCTTGTGGATAGGCCCCAAACTCCATCCTCGCTTGCATCCTCTGTCATCTCCCTGCAGGACCCTGAATCCCATTTATTAGCCTCACATTCAGCTGGTGGGCGTCGCACAAGAATTACCCCAAGAATTAATTAATATTATTTTTTTTCCACCCAAGATATATCATATCTAATTTTTGCCCTAAAGCACATTTTTAAGTGCGATTTTCATCTCATAAATATGCATCCATTTTTCTAATCCAAATTTGAACATATATCTTAATATTATTCTAATAGCTGTTTATCTGCTAAAAATTAACAGCTTTATTCATTTTTATTTCACATGATGTCAATTAATATGCAGGTGTACATTGTTAATAAATGTATGTGTCCTTTTATTGAGAATATTATGCCATTTAAGAATACTTGGGGATACGTGTCTGAAATTAATACAGTATATGCTATCTAGCATTAGTGATGTCGCGAACTGTTCGCCAGAGAACAGTTCCCGGCGATCTTAGCTTGTTCGCGTTCGCCGCGGCGTTCGAACATATGCGATGTTCGATCCGCCCCCTATTCGTCATCATTGAGGAAATTTTGACCCTGTATCTGACAGTCTGCAGACACATTTGAGCCAGACCCTCCCAGCTCCTGGGCAGCAGCCATTTTAGATTCATTACGATCCTGCATTCTTAGTGAGAGGAGGTTTAGTGCTGCTGCTGGTGATTTTATAGGGAAATAGATAGCTAGGCTAGTGTATTCAGTATCCACTACAGTCCTGAAGGACTCATCTAATCTCTGCTGTAAGGACAGCACCCCAAAAAGCCCTTTTTAGGGCTAGAACTTCAGTCTTTTTTTTTTTAATTGCATTTGCCTGCCTGTCAGCCTGTGTGTGAGGCTCACAGCATATACTGTGATTAATTGCTCTGTGCCACCATTGATATCTAGTTAACATTAGTGTAAATTAAAAAAAAAAAAACTTTTACATCAGTCTGCTATTGTTATTTAATTTTAGTTGCCAGGCCAGCATGCCACTAGTGCCAGCCTGTGTAAGGGCCTAAGGGAACATTAGTGTAAATTAAAAAAAAAAAAACTTTTACATCAGTCTGCTATTGTTATTTAATTTTAGTTGCCAGGCCAGCGTGCCACCTAGTGCCAGCCTGTGTAAGGGCCTAAGGGAACATTAGTGTAAATTAAAAAAAAAAAAACTTTTACATCAGTCTGCTATTGTTATTTAATATTAGTTGCCAGGCCAGCGTGCCACTAGTGCCAGCCTGTGTAAGGGCCTAAGGGAACATTAGTGTAAATTTAAAAAAAAAACCTTTTACATCAGTCTGCTATTGTTTTCCATCACTTATATCTGGTGTAACATTAGTGTAAATTAAAAAAAAAAAACTTTTACATCAGTCTGCTATTGTTATTTAATTTTAGTTGCCAGGCCAGCATGGCACTAGTGCCAGCCTGTGTAAGGGCCTAAGGGAACATTAGTGTAAATTTAAAAAAAAAAAACTTTTACATCAGTCTGCTATTGTTATTTAATATTAGTTGCCAGGCCAGCGTGCCACTAGTGCCAGCCTGTGTAAGGGCCTAAGGGAACATTAGTGTAAATTTAAAAAAAAAAAACTTTTACATCAGTCTGCTATTGTTATTTAATATTAGTTGCCAGGCCAGCGTGCCACTAGTGCCAGCCTGTGTAAGGGCCTAAGAGTACATTACTGTAAATTTTAAAAAAAATTTTTACATCAGTCTGCTATTGTTGTTTAATTTTAGTTGCCAGGCCAGCGTGCCACTAGTGCCAGCCTGTGTAAGGGCCTAAGGGAACATTAGTGTAAATTAAAAAAAAAAAAAAACTTTACATCAGTCTGCTATTGTTATTTAATTTTAGTTGCCAGGCCAGCGTGCCACTAGTGCCAGCCTGTGTAAGGGCCTAAGGGAACATTAGTGTAAATTTTTTAAAAAAACTTTTACATCAGTCTGCTATTGTTATTTAATTTTAGTTGCCAGGCCAGCATGCCACTAGTGCCAGCCTGTGTAAGGGCCTAAGGGAACATTAGTGTAAATTTAAAAAAAAAACTTTTACATCAGTCTGCTATTGTTATTTAATTTTAGTTGCCAGGCCAGCGTGCCGCTAGTGCCAGCCTGTGTAAGGGCCTAAGGGTACATTACTGTAAATTTAAAAAAAAACAACTTTTACTTAAGTCTGCTATTGTTATTTAATTTTAGTTGCCAGGCCAGCGTGCCACTAGTGCCAGCCTGTGTAAGGGCCTAAGGGAACATTAGTGTAAATTTAAAAAAAAAAATGTTTACTTCAGTCTGCTATTGTTATTTAATTTTAGTTGCCAGGCCAGCGTGCCACTAGTGCCAGCCTGTGTAAGGGCCTAAGGGAATATTAGTGTAAATTTAAAAAAAACAACCTTTTACATCAGTCTGCTATTGTTATTTAATTTTAGTTGCCAGGCCAGCGTGCCACTAGTGCCAGCCTGTGTAAGGGCCTAAGGGAACATTAGTGTAAATTAAAAAAAAAAAACTTTTACATCAGTCTGCTAGTGTAATCTAATTTCAATTTCCATCAGGCCTGTGTGTCAGGCCCACTGTATATACTGTGCCTAATTGCCCTGTTTTCCACCACTTATATCTGGTGTAACATTAGTGTAAATTGTTTTAAAAAAAAACTTTTACATCAGTCTGCTATTGTCATTTAATTTTAGTTGCCAGGCCAGCGTGCCACTAGTGCCAGCCTGTGTGTCAGGCTCCCAGCATATACTGTGCCTACTTCCATCCTCAGTGCCACCACTCCTATCTGGTGTAACATTAGTTTAAATTGTGTAAAAAAAAAAAACTTTTACATCAGTCTGCTAGTGTTATTTAATTTCAATTTCCATCAGGCCTGTGTGTCAGGCCCACTGTATATACTGTGCCTAATTGCCCTGTTTTCCACCACTTATATCTGGTGTAACATTAGTGTAAATTGTTTTAAAAAAAAAACTTTTACATCAGTCTGCTATTGTCATTTAATTTTAGTTGCCAGGCCAGCGTGCCACTAGTGCCAGCCTGTGTGTCAGGCTCCCAGCATATACTGTGCCTACTTCCATCCTTAGTGCCACCACTCCTATCTGGTGTAACATTAGTGTATCTTTTTTTTAAAAAAAAAACCTTTTACATCAGTCTTCTAGTGTTATTTAATTTTAGTTGCCAGGCCAGCCTGCCACTAGTGCCAACCTGTGTGTCAGGCTCCCAGCATATACTGTGCCTACTTCCATCCTCAGTGCCACTACTCATATCTGGTGTTACTAGTGTATCTTTTTTAAAAAAAAAAACCTTTTACATCAGTCTTCTAGTGTTATTTAATTTTAGTTGCCAGGCCAGCCTGCCACTAGTGCCAACCTGTGTGTCAGGCTCCCAGCATATACTGTGCCTACTTCCATCCTCAGTGCCACTACTCTTATCTGGTGTTACATTAGTGTAACTTTTTTTAAAAAATTTTTTACATCAGTCTGCTAGTGTTATTTAATTGCAGTTGCCTGTCTGCCAGCGTGTGTGCCAGGCCCACTTTCCAACTAGTGCCACGAATCATATTTGTTATAGCAGTAGTGTAAATATTTTAAATAAAAACTTTTTTGACTGTGAAACATCAGTCAGCTAGTGCAATCTAATTGCAGTTGCCTGCCTGCCAGTGTGTTTGCCAGGCCCACTTGCCAACTACTGCCACCACTCATATTTGTTATAACAGTAGTGTAAATATTTAATAAAAAAACTTTTTTGACTGTGAAACATCAGTCTGCTATTGTAATCTAATTGAAGTTGCCTGCCTGCCAGTGTGTGTGCCAGGCTTACTTGCCAAGTTAGTGGCACCAGTCACATTTGTTGTAACAGTAGTGTAAATATTTAAAAAAAAAAAACTTTTTTGACTGTGAAACATCAGTCTGCTAGTGTAATCTAATTGAAGTTGCCTGCCTGCCAGCGTGTGTGCCAGGCCCACTTGCCAACTAGTGCCACCAATCAGATTTGTTGTAACAGTAGTGTAAATATTTAAATAAAAACATTTTTGGACTGTGAAACATCAGTCTGCTATTGTAATCCTATTGCATTTGCCTGCCTGCCTGCCTGCCAGCGTGTGTGCCAGGCCCACTTGCCAAGTTAGTGGCACCACTCATATTTGTTGTAACAGTAGTTTAAATATTAAAAAAATAAACATTTTTGACTGTGAAATATCAGTCTGCATTTTTGTGTCAGGCTCACAGCGTATACTGTGCCCACTTGCCCAGTGCCACCACTCATATCTTGTTTAATAGTATTGTAAGTGTACATTTAAAAAAAATAATAATTTTGGATTGTGAAACATCAATCTGCTTTTTTGTGTCAGGCTCATAGCGTATACTGTGCCCACTTGCCCAGTGCCACCACTCACATTTTGTTTAATAGTAGTGTAAGTGTACATTTTTAAAAAAATGACAGGCAGAGGCAGGCCACCCCGCAGGTGCCGTCATGGTCGTGGTACTGTGATTCCCTTAGACCCTACAACTATGCACAGTGTTCAGAGGCCACGTGCCATGAACGCGAAAAGTTCTGAGGAGGACCTAGTTGAATGGCTAACACAGGACACCCAATCTTCTACAGCTTCCGCTCCTAACCTTGATGCACCATCCACCTCCAGCTTAGCTGCGGGCACCTCTCAAGTGACCAGTGCCACTCGCTGCCTGCCGCCACCACCAACACTAGCACCACAGCCACTTCACTTGATCTGTCAGAGTTGTTATTGACACATCAGTTGGAAGAAATGAGGGATGCGCAACCATCATTGACAGAGGATGTAGATAACAGTGATATGTCTCAATCAGGCAGCATTACAGACATGGATGTATGGTGTGATGATGATGGTGATGTTGTACCCACTGCTGCTTCCTTTGTTGATTTGTCAGATACAAGTGAAGCGGTTGATGATGATGCGTCCGTGGATGTCACATGGGTGCCCGCTAGAAGAGAAGAAGAAGAGGGGGAAAGCTCAGATGGGGAGACAGAGAGGAGGAGACGATTTTTAAGCAGGGGGAGCTCGTCGCAAGGAGCTAGTGGCACAGACAGCATGCATCGGCACCCGGGGTCAGCCAGACAGCACGCCAATCAACGCATGCTGTTGCCACCACCAGAATGCCGTCGTCGCAGAGCTCAGCAGTGTGGCTTTTTTTTTGTGTGTCTGCCTCTGACAACAGCGATGCCATTTGCAACCTGTGCCAAAAAAAAACTGAGTCGTGGGAAGTCCAACACCCACCTAGGTACAACTGCTTTGCGAAGGCACATGGTCTCACATCACAAACGCTGATGGGATGAACACATGATTAGAAGCAGCACACAAACTCAAAGCCGCCATCCTCCTCCTGGTCCAGCATCCTCAGCCACGTCAACCACTGCTGTCCTCCTTGCCCCCTCTCAACCATCCGCCACTTAGTCTCTCTTACGTAGCAGTTCATGGTCATCTGCCCACAGTCAGGTGTCTGTCAAGAACATGTTTGAGTGTAAGAAGCCAATTTCCCAAAGTCACCCCCTTGCCCGGTGTCTGACAGCTGGCTTGTCTGAACTCTTAGCCCGCCAGCTTTTACCATACAAGCTGGTGGAGTCTGAGGCATTCAGAAAATTTGTATCTATTGGGACACCGCAGTGGAAGGTACCCGGCTGAAATTTCTTTTCACAAAAGGCAATCCCCAACCTGTACTCGATTTTGCGAAAGGAAGTAATGGCATGTCTGGCACACAGCGTTGGGGCAAGGGTCCATCTGACCACTGATAGCTGGTCTGCAAAGCATGGTCAGGGCAGGTATATCACCTACACTGCGCATTGGGTACGGACGGCTGACAAGCATGGAATGCGTGGCTCTGCAGAGGAGTTGATGACACCGCCATGACTTGCAGGCAGGCCTGCTGCTACCTCCTCTACTCCTCCTACTCCATCCTCTTCTATAATCTCTTCCTCGGCTGAGTCCTCTTCTGCTGCTGCGTCTTGCTCCACATCAACGGCACCCCCCCAGCTCCCCAGGTACTATTTAACATCCCGGATACGGCAGTGTCACGCCGTCTTGGGGTTGACTTGCCTGAAAGCTGAGAGTCACACCGCACCAGCACTCCTGTCTGCCCTGAACGCACAGGTGGATCAGTGGCTGACTCCGCACCAACTGGAGATTGGCAAAGTTGTTTCTGACAATGGAAGTAATTTGGTGGCGGCATTGAAATTGGGCAAGCTGACACATGTGCTGTGCATGGCACATGTGTGTAATCTGATTGTACAATGCTTTGTGCATAAGTACCCAGGCTTACAAGACATCCTGAAGCAGGCCAGGAAGGTGTGTGGCCATTTCAGGCGTTCCTACACGGCCATGGCGCACTTGTCCGATATCCAGCGGCGAAACAACCTGCCAGTGAGGCGCTTGATTTGCGACAGCCCAACACGTTGGAATTCAACACTCCTAATGTTTGACCGCCTGCTACAACAAGAAAAAGCTGTTAACGAGTATTTGTATGACCGGGGTGCTAGGACAGCCTCTGGGGAGCTGGGGATTTTTTTGCCACATTACTGGACGCTCATGCGCAATGCCTGTAGGCTTATGCGTCCTTTTGAGGAGGTGACAAACCTAGTCAGTCGCCCCGAAGGCACCATCAGCGACATCATACCATTTGTTTTCTTCCTGGAGCATGCCCTGCAAAGAGTGCTGGATCAGGCCGTAGATGAGCGTGAAGAGGAAGAGGAAGAGTTGTGGTCTCCATCGCCACCAGAAACAGCCTTATCAGCATTGCTTGCTGGACCAGCGGCAACGCAGGAAGAGGATTGTGAGGAAGAGGAGTCAGAGGAGGAATGTGGCTTTGAGGAGGAGGAAGACCAAGCACAACAGGCATCCCGGGTGCTCGTTGTTGTCACCTATCTGGTACCCATGGTGTTGTACGTGGCTGGGGGGAAGAAGATACCTTCAGTGAGATCAGTGAGGACGAGGAACGGGACATGATTAGCTCGGCATCCAACCTTGTGCAAATGGGGTCTTTCATGCTGTCGTGCCTGTTGAGGGACCCTCGTATAAAAAGCTGAAGGAGAACGACCTGTACTGGGCGTCCACACTACTAGACCCCCGGTATAAGCATAAAGTTACTGAAATGTTACTGAATTCACGCAAGTCGGAAAGGATGGAGCAGTTCCAAAATAAATTAAAAAGTATGCTTTACACAGCGTATAAGGGTGATGTCACAGCACAACGGGAATCTAACAGGGGAAGAGATGAAAGTAATCCTCCTCCTCCCACGACCACGCCAGCAAGGACAGGATGCTTTCCAGACGTATTGTTGATGGAGGACATGCGGACCTTTTTAACTCCTATGCATCGTCACAGCCCTTTGGGATCCAGCCTCAGAGAAAGACTCAACCGACAGGTAGCAGACTACCTAGCATTAACTGCGGATCTTGACACTCTGAGGAGCGATGGACCCTTGACTACTGGGTGTGCAGGCTTGACCTGTGGCCTGAGCTATCCCAATTTGCAATCGAACTTCTGGCCTGCCCCGCTTCAAGTGTCCTGTCAGAAAGGACCTTCAGTGCAGCAGGAGGTATTGTCACTGAGAAGAGAAGTCGCCTAGGTCAAAAAAGTCTTGATTATCTCACCTTTATTAAAATGAATGAGGGATGGATCCTGAAGGGACTGACATTGTGCGATACATTAGAGTAAAAAAGGCCTGATGAGATGAGCTGCCTTGGGCTACAAATGGTACACACGCTGCTGTATTTTATCTTCGAATGGTGGATGACTTGCGTGACTTACTCGCCAACAACTAGGGTTTAAGCTGCAATGTTTTAGGGCACCTTCTAACTGTCAAACAAACATCAATTTTTCTTGCCGCTGCTGCAACAATACCTAATTTTTCAGGCATTTGTACATGCCTAATTTTTCTGGCCTCTGGTGCTGCACTGTGGCTACAAAACCCAAACCAAAAAAAAGACACATAACAGTTATTAAACTGTTAAGAATAATACTACTTAACACACCACTCATATCTGGTGGCACAGTAGATTGCACGCGCAGTGCCCCAAATTTGAAGTAGGAGGACCGACCAAGCATCTTTTTCCATCTCCCGGTTCCTAAAAATTATCTCCGGGTTCCTAAAATCGATGCCATACCTGTACTCTATTGTGCAAAAGTATGGCATATGTGGTGTTTCATGCTGTTGTGCCTGTTGAGGTTCGGGGACCCTCGTATAAAAAGGCTGAAGGAGAACGACCTGTACTGGGTGTCCAAGCATCTTTTTCCATCCCCCGGTTCCTAAAAATTATCTCCGGGTTCCTAAAATCGATGCCATACCTGTACTGGATTGTTCAAAAGGATGGCATATGTGGTGTTTCATGCTGTTGTTTCTGTTGAGGGTCGGGGACTCTCGTATAAAAAGGCTGAAGGAGAACGACCTGTACTGGGTGTCCAAGCATCTTTTTCTATCTCCCGGTTCCTAAAAATTATCCCTGGGTTCCTAAAATCGATGCCATACCTGTACTCTATTGTGCAAAAGGATGGCATATGTGGTATTTCATGTTGTTGTGCCTGTTGAGGGTCGGGGACCCAAGTATAAAAAGGCTGAAGGAGAACGACCTGTACTGGGTGTCCAAGCATCTTTTTCCATCTCCCGGTTCCTAAAAATTATCTCCGGGTTCCTAATATCGATGCCATACCTGTACTCTATTGTGCAAAAGGATGGCATATGTGGTGTTTCATGCTGTTGTGCCTGTTGAGGGTCGGGGACCCAAGTATAAAAAGGCTGAAGGAGAACGAGCTGTACTGGGTGTCCAAGCATCTTTTTCCATCTCCCGGTTCCTAAAAATTATCTCTGGGTTCCTAAAATTGATACCATACCTGTACTCTATTGTGCAAAAGGATGGCATATGTGGTGTTTCATGCTGTTGTGCCTGCTGAGGGTCGGGGACCCAAGTATAAAAAGGCTGAAGGAGAACGACCTATACTAGGTGTCCAAACATCTTTTTCCATCTCCTGGATGTAGCGTTACTCCACTAGGGGTCTCCCTTTCTCTGTCCAAACCCAAGGGTGGCCACCGGATAGTGGGACCAGAGATATAGTTGCTGAGACCGGGGTCAAGCCAGCGGGTGTATCTGCCCCAGCTGGGCTGGTCTCAGTGGACTCCCAGTCAGGTAGTGTCCCCTCTGCCTGTCTGCTTCTAGGCAGGAATAAATCCCCCTGCCAGGCTGCTTCTTGGCAGGAATAGCTCCCTATGCCTCCAAATAGTGGGACCAGGGCTATAGTGGCTGAGACCAGGGTCAAGCCAGCGGCCCTGGTCTCAATGGGCTCCCAGGCAGGTAGCGTCCCCTCCCCTCTGCCTGTCTGCTTCTAGGCAGGAATAAATCCCTCTGCCTCACTGCACACTTCCAGCAGGTAGTGTGCCCTCTGGTTTCTTATAGGCAGGAATCGATCCCTCTGCCTTGCTGCTCCTTTCAGACAGGCCAGCTCTTTGCATACAGGCCCACAGACTCTGTAACAGAATGCAGGGTCAGAACCTCAAAACTGTATATACCTGAAAGAATCAGACAGCACAAAAAGTCAATCATGGACCCCAACGGACCCCAACCTGTACTCGATTGTGCAAAAGGAAGTAACCTTACCATGGGTCTCAGACGCATGTTTTATTGTTATACTCTGTCAGGGAAATTATATAACTATCAATCGTATCAATCAAATATACATTGCATCTATTGATCTCTGTAATTCGTATCTATCAAATGTATATTGCATCTTTAGATCTATGTAATTTGTATCTATCAAATGTATATTGCATCTATTGATGTAATTCGTACCTATCAAATGTATATTGCATCTTTTGATCCATGTAGTTCGTATCTATCAAATGTATATTGCATCTATTGATCTCTGTTATTCATATCGATCAAATGTATATTGCATCTTTTGATCTATGTTATTCGTACCTATCAAATGTATATTGCATCTTTTAATCCATGTAATTCGTATCTATCAAATGTATATTGTATCTTTTGATCTCTGTAATTCGTATCGATCAAATGTATATTGCATTTTTTGATCTATGTTATTCGTACCTATCAAATGTATATTGCATCTATTGATCTTTGTAATCTATGGATCTATCTATCAAATCTATCGATCTCGTGGCCGGACAGTTTTGTGACAGCAACTTGTGTTTCGGACAAATTTGAAGTAGGAGGACAGACAAAGCATCTTCTTCCATCTCCCTGTTCCGAAAATCAAGGCCATATAGACCTCCCCCGATAGGGGGAGTAACAGGTATTAAACTGCTAAGAATAGTACTACTGAGTGCTTAACACACCACGGGTCCCAGACCGCATGTTTTATTGTTATACTCTGTCAGGGAAATTATATAACTATCAATCGTATCAATCAAATATATATTGCATCTATTGATCTCTGTAATTCGTATCGATCAAATGTATATTGCATCTTTTGATCTATGTTATTCGTACCTATCAAATGTATATTGCATCTTTTGATCCATGTAATTCGTATCTATCAAATGTATATTGCATCTTTTGATCTCTGTAATTCGTATCGATCAAATGTATATTGCATCTTTTGATCTATGTAATTCATACCTATCAAATGTATATTGCATCTTTTGATCCATGTAATTCGTATCTATCAAATGTATAATGCATCTTTTGATCCCTGTAATTCATATCGATCAAATGTATATTGCATCTTTTGATCTATGTTATTCGTACCTATCAAATGTATATTGCATCATTTGATCTGCCTTGCTGCTCCTTTCAGGCAGGCCAGCTCTTTGCATAGAGGCCCACAGACTCTGTAACAGATCTCTCTTGCAGGGAGAGGTGCAGCCAGAATGCAGGGTCAGAACCTCTGCAACTGGTATACTCGATTGTGCCAAAGGAAGTAACCTTACCATGGGTCCCAGAACGTGCATCTTTGTAATTCTCTGTCTGGGAAATTATATATCTTTCAAATTAGCTATTTATCTATCAAATCTATCTATCAATTGTATCTATCAAATGTTTATTGCATCTATTGATCTATGCAATTCGTATCTATCAAATGTATATTGCATCTATTGATCTATGCAATTCGTATCTATCAAATGTATATTGCATCTATTGATCTATGGAATTCGTATCTATCAAATGTATATTGAATCTATTGATCTATGCAATTCGTATCTATCAAATGTATATTGCATCTATTGATCTCTGTAATTCATATTGATCAAATGTATATTGCATCTATTGATCTATGCAATTCGTATCTATCAAATGTATATTGCATCTATTGATCTATGGAATTTGTATCTATCAAATGTATATTGCATCTATTGATCTATGTAATTCATATCTATCAAATGTATATTGCATCTTTTGATCTATGTAATTCGTATCTATCAAATGTATATTGCATCTATTGATGTAATTCATATCTATCAAATGTAAATTGCATCTTTTGATCTATGTAATTCGTATCTATCAAATGTATATTGCATCTTTTGATCTATGTAATTAGTATCTATCAAATGTATATTGCATCTATTGATCTATGTAATCTATGTATCTATCAAATCTATCGATCTCGTGGTTGTGCGGTTGTTTGTGGTGCATTAAACGGGGAGTTTGGTCTGTCACTGTGAAGCGGGCGTAACCCTTACACTACCTGATTGATACAACATCATACCTGATGTTTTAAAGCACGTTATTCCAAACAATTTAGGAATGTTAGGCGATTTATGCCCTTTATGGCTTAAAACCAGACTCTGCATCAACTATGTAATTTTCCATGGGAGTTTTGCCATGGATCCCCCTCCGGCATGCCACAGTCCAGGTGTTAGTCCCCTTGAAACAACATTTCCATCACTATTGCGACCAGAAAGAGTCCCTATGGGTTTTAAAATTCGCCTGTCCATTGAAGTCAATGGCGGTTCACCCGGTTCGCAAACATTTGCCGAAGTTTGCGTTCGCCATTCGCGAACACAAAATTTTAGGTTTGTGACATCACTATCTAACATTAGTCAACGTGACATGTGTAAATGTTATGATTTATATTCCACAAGCATATGTTGTTTGCTCCTTCAGATGAAGTTAATAAGGGTTATCCAGTTATAGAAGAGTTGAAAAGTAAATACTCCTTCCTGTTGATATGGCCAAATACCTTGCATTCATTCTTATAGTCCTATGTGGAATGTAATATCTGAAATCTATACCTATCATGACTAATACCTATCATGACTAATGCACTCCTTTTTGTCAAGATTATTATTCAATATTTAGAATAATTAGATAAATGTATCTTTATGATATTTAAGCACTGATGTATACACAACATATATGTGATTGCCATGATATAGAGGTGATTAATACATTTTAATTGACATCATATGAACAGACACAGACTCTCCCTGGGACCAATGCACTTTTAAATTGTTTCAATAACTCCATGTTAAAGACAATACTTCATATCTCTTGAAGTATGTAATATTAAGCACCTATGTATTTTGGTTAATAGTCTAAATATTGCAAATGTATTATCTGCTTTAGCAGACATGATATTACATATATTTAATAAATATTAGTACTATGACACATTATACTTTAATGTGTCATCGTTTTGTATTGAATAAATATGTTCAATGATTTTCACATTGAAAATTACATTTGAATGAGGGTAAATCTGTAATAATAAAACTCATCTTCATGGTAAACAACTTATTTCCTTTGACTTATTTTTCTATATTATTTTCTATGAGGTAACCATGCCATTCAAGTGCGCAATCTCAGGGTATTGTATGTATTGATAATGTATCTTTGCTGCTTTAATAGCCCTGGCTTTCCAGCCTGTCTTGCAACAGGGCATATAACTGATATATTTTCTCCCTGGTGAGCCTGAAACTTTCAACCACCTGCTGCTCATTCAGGGTTTCTATATCCAGCCTCACTCTGGGGATGTCAGGCCTACGCTGTCTAACTTCAGCATTGTCAGCTTCTCTCTCACCCTGCATTTTGAAATATCTGTTCTGAGGGTAAGCTAGGTGTGGTGTTTTTTTTATAGCTGTGTGTTGCTTGTTAACATATGTGAAACTGGTGATTGCAATGAATAACATGGGGGGGGGGCTTATCTTCATCTCATCTAATCCTTAATTTAATGAACAGTATGAAAGTATATACTTACTCATGACTTTTATTTTTGATATGAACTGTAATTTCAACATAGGTGTAGTTACATATCGGAAATTCAAAGACACTGAATGTTATTATATTTTTCTATTTAAATATATCAGCCTTTATCATAACAATTAAAAGTAATTATTGAAATTATATGATTTATATAGGTCATATATATATATATATATATATATATATATATATATATATATATTATCATACATATATACATGTAGGAGAAGATTATTATTAGATAAAATTATATTTCTATATGTATTGAGATTATATATAGCATCCCTGGGCAAAGGTTTCATTTTGAATAGGTAGATATATGCTTGCATATATTTTTATATGTACATACATAGTGATATTTCTATGAAAACATGGGTGCAAATATTCCTATACATAGGACCAATAAATGTAGGATATATAATGTTATTTGTACATTGAAACACTCATATATTTTTTTGTGATTTGCAATTTCAATGAGAAACAGGCCTCAAAAAGCTCTTTTTTCCTCCTTTACACCTAGTTGAGCTGGGTGTAATATTTCTCAATGTATCGATAGCCTCCGACAGTGTATTAACGGTTAGCGCTTTCATTGGTAACCTGGTATAATTTATCGATTAACGGCTTCTATTACTTTCTATGGGACGCGAAGATCTTTTCGGCAGCCGAAGTCCGGCTGCCGATATTGAGCTATAACGTGCCATTGGAAAGAGTCGATAAACGATATTGCTTCCGACAGCATATTTATCGGTTTGCGAGTGCACGCAAACCAAATTATGACTCAATGGAAGCGAGGCCTAACTTACAAAAAAAAACCCACTAAGTTACACAAAATAAAAAAGAAATTATCAAAGATTTAAACTAATTAAACCTAATCTAAGAGCCCTATAAAAATAAAAAAGCCCCCCCAAAATACCCCCCCCAGCCTACAATAAACTACAAATAGCCCTTATAAGGGCCTTTTGCGGGGCATTGCCCCAAAAAAATCAGCTCTTTTATCTGCAAATAAAATATACAAATACCCCCCAACAGTAAAACCCACCACCCACACAACCAACCCCCCTAAATAAAAACCTAACTAAAAAACCTAAGCTCCCCATTGCCCTGAAAAGGGCATTTGGATGGGCATTGCCCTTAAAAGGGCATTTAGCTCTATTGCAGCCCAAACCCCTAATCTAAAAATAAAACCCACCCAATACACCCTAAAAAAATCCTAACACTAACCCCTGAAGATTCACTTACAGTTTTGAAGATCCGACATCTATCCTCCAAGAAGCCGGCAGAAGTCTTAATCCAAGTGGCCGAAGTCTTCATCCAAGCCCGCAGAAGTCTTCACACAGACAGCATCTTCTATCTTCATCCATCCGGCACGAAGCGGCTCCATCTTCAAGACATCTGACGTGGAGCATCCTCTTTGTTCGACGTCTTCTTCTACAATGAAGGTTCCTTTAAATGACGTCATTCAAGATGGCGTCCCTTAGATTCCGATTGGTTGATAGAATCAGCCAATCGGAATTAAGGTTGAAAAAATCCTATTGGCTGTTGCAATCAGCCAATAGGATTGAGCTTTCATCCTATTGGCTTATCCAATCAGCTAATAGAATGCAAGCTCAATCCTATTGGCTGATTGGATCTGCCAATAGGATAAAAGCTCAATCCTATTGGCTGATTGCAGCAACCAATAGAATTTTTTCAATCTTAATTCCGATTGGCTGATAGAATTCTATCAGCCAATCGGAATATGAGAGACGCCATCTTGGATGACGTCATTTAAAGGAACCTTCATTCGGGAAGAAGACGTCAAATGAAGAGGATGCTCCGCGTCGGATGTCTTGAAGATGGAGCCGCTCCGGCCGCGGCTAGGGTTTTTTTTATTTTGGGGGGGGCTTTTTTATTTTCATAGGGCCCTTAGATTAGGCGTAATTAGTTTAAATCTTTGATAATTTCTTTTTTATTTTGTGTAACTTAGTGTTTATTATTTTTTGTAACTTAGTTGTTAGTTTTTTGTAACTTAGTGATTTTTAGTGTAGATTTAAATTATTTGAGTAGGGTTAGGTTTTTAAATATATGATATGCAGGGAGTGCAGAATTATTAGGCAAATGAGTATTTTGACCACATCATCCTCTTTATGCATGTGGTCTTACTCCAAGCTGTATAGGCTCAAAAGCCTACTACCAATTAAGCATATTAGGTGATGTGCATCTCTGTAATGAGAAGGGGTGTGGTCTAATGACATCAACACCCTATATCAGGTGTGCATAATTATTAGGCAACTTCCTTTCCTTTGGCAAAATGGGTCAAAAGAAGGACTTGACAGGCTCAGAAAAGTCAAAAATAGTGAGATATCTTGCAGAGGGATGCAGCACTCTTAAAATTGCAAAGCTTCTGAAGTGTGATCATCGAACAATCAAGCGTTTCATTCAAAATAGTCAACAGGGTCGCAAGAAGCGTGTGGAAAAACCAAGGCGCAAAATAACTGCCCATGAACTGAGAAAAGTCAAGCGTGCAGCTGCCAAGATGCCACTTGCCACCAGTTTGGCCATATTTCAGAGCTGCAACATCACTGGAGTGCCCAAAAGCACAAGGTGTGCAATACTCAGAGACATGGCCAAGGTAAGAAAGGCTGAAAGACGACCATCACTGAACAAGACACACAAGCTGAAACGTCAAGACTGGGCCAAGAAATATCTCAAGACTGATTTTTCTAAGGTTTTATGGACTGATGAAATGAGAGTGAGTCTTGATGGGCCAGATGGATGGGCCCATGGCTGGATTGGTAAAGGGCAGAGAGCTCCAGTCCGACTCAGATGCCAGCAAGGTGGAGGTGGAGTACTGGTTTGGGCTGGTATCATCAAAGATGAGCTTGTGGGGCCTTTTCGGGTTGAGGATGGAGTCAAGCTCAACTCCCAGTCCTACTGCCAGTTTCTGGAAGACACCTTCTTCAAGCAGTGGTACAGGAAGAAGTCTGCATCCTTCAAGAAAAACATGATTTTCATGCAGGACAATGCTCCATCATACGCGTCCAAGTACTCCACAGCGTGGCTGGCAAGAAAGGGTATAAAAGAAGAAAATCTAATGACATGGCCTCCTTGTTCACCTGATCTGAACCCCATTGAGAACCTGTGGTCCATCATCAAATGTGAGATTTACAAGGAGGGAAAACAGTACACCTCTCTGAACAGTGTCTGGGAGGCTGTGGTTGCTGCTGCACGCAATGTTGATGGTGAACAGATCAAAACACTGACAGAATCCATGGATGGCAGGCTTTTGAGTGTCCTTGCAAAGAAAGGTGGCTATATTGGTCACTGATTTGTTTTTGTTTTGTTTTTGAATGTCAGAAATGTATATTTGTGAATGTTGAGATGTTATATTGGTTTCACTGGTAAAAATAAATAATTGAAATGGGTATATATTTGTTTTTTGTTAAGTTTCCTAATAATTATGCACAGTAATAGTCACCTGCACACACAGATATCCCCCTAAAATAGCTATAACTAAAAACAAACTAAAAACTACTTCCAAAACTATTCAGCTTTGATATTAATGAGTTTTTTGGGTTCATTGAGAACATGGTTGTTGTTCAATAATAAAATTAATCCTCAAAAATACAACTTGCCTAATAATTCTGCACTCCCTGTAGTTAATTTAATTTGTAGTTTAATGTAATTTTAGTATAACAGTTAGGGTAGATTAATTACTAATTTAATATAGTTTAATGTAATTTTAGTCTAATAGTTAGGGTAGGTTAATTATTAGTTTAACATAGTTTAATTTAAATCTAAAGGTAAGTTTAAATTTTTTATAAGATAGGGATGAGTTAATATTTAATGTACAGTTAGCGGGTTGTTAGGTTTAGGGGTTAATAGGTTAATTTAGTTTATGGCGATGTGGGAGGCCAGGGGTTTAGGGGTTAATACATTTATTTAGTTGCGGCGGGATATTCTTCCAATAATGTTTTATTAGGTTTTTAGTGAAAGTAAAGTGGTTATACCAGGCATATTTAGACATAGATGTTATATAACTTGTTATATCAAAGCTAAATAAAAAAAAGAAAGAGATAACCTGCCCAAAATATATTTCGCATAGTAGCTCCATTTTACCAGCACTGTTGTTTAGTGAATGCTTATAATATTCTAGAGAATAATTAATAAAGGTTCCTGATTGCTGATTAGTTAGACCAGGTAACAAGCAGATTCTACTTACATTACACAGGTGCCAGTAGTGCATTAACGTTAACTGAATCCTCATATTGCATATTACAAGTTAAAAGTAAATGCGATCACTTGAGCGCAATTTAAGTTAACCTGCATCAGGATAGCACGTCTTCAGAGCTCTGGTTTTGCGAAACAAAAACGTGTCACAACAATACTCAAAATAACATTATCTAATAAAATAGTTTAAAAAATGTTTTGCACAAAACAGTTATAAGGCTTGTAATATATGAGGTCTCAGGTGTTAGAAAAAAAAGGCAGACAAAGGGCTTTAACATAGAGATATATACATGTCTAAATATGTATATTATGTATATTATGTGAAAATATATATTTATATATATATATATACACAGTAAGTGCATAGACCCCAAACAGCGCAGTAACTTACGTTTAACAGTCACATACCTCACCTTCTCTAGCCAATCTGGAGTATACATGTACAAAATGACAAAATACCTTTGCAGTGAGGAAACTTGTTCATAAGTGATCCGTGACTGTTGTGTGTAATACGTATAGCCGTATCATCTGCTGGCTGTAGCCTTTGTGCTGGCGGCAGAGGCCGCGTCCAGACTCCTCCTTAGGGTAACGTCAGTGAGGCACGGAAGGTGAGTGAAGAGATTTTCTTAGAGCTGGGGGATGGAAAAAAGCAGCAGCACTGCTGGGAACAGAGCTGGGTGCTCGTTGCAAGGTTCCGGTGTTCTAGGTTGCTCAGCCATAAACATGTACAAAGAAATAGAAAAGCGAGGACTCTCAGGAACAGGTAACCAACGGGATTTATTCAAGCAAACAGGTAAGGCACTATTCAGTGTACAAGGCAGGTGTACAGGATCTGACGCGTTTTGCGCATGCTCAAATGTGTTTAATCAGAGATGAACATATAAACACATAAATACATATGTATACATATATAGACATATATATAAGTGCATTGGAGCCATTTGCAGTCAAGTAGATGAAAACATGAAAATTTGTATTTATGCAATATTATATATAAAGTGTTAGACTGTGGTATTTACTGCAAATAGTTCACATTCCAATGTTCTGCACATAGCAGAATATGTTCTAAGTATTTTTAAATAGATAGTCCTATATATATCTGTATATATCTATACCTATATATAATTATCTATATATAAATATAGTTATAGATATATATTGTACCAAAATAGCATCAAATATATGTAGAAATATGTATTTATGAAGAAATAGAACATATTCTGCTATGTAAAGAACATTGAAATGTGAAATATTAATATTTTCATGTCAGGTTAGCGCACTTGAGAATACCCGTTTGGGTTTGTGCGTTAACGATGTTGCAATATTCTAACTTCGGGCTTTTTGTCCATATCGGGTTAGCGTGCGAGCAAAAACGTTTTACTTCTAACTTGTAATGCGAGTGGTACCCGATGCGTACAAGAAGTTTACTTCTAGTGGAGTTAGCGCGCGAGCGGGAACATTAAATACTGCTCCACTAGTAATCTGGCCCATAATGTGAAAAAAACAGAATATGTCTCAGTTTTCACTTTCACCAGAAACAATACAGGCCAATTAAATATAACCGGTTAGATTACAATGGGCGCATATTACAAGTTGAAAGTAAGCGTATTACAAGTTGAAAGTTAACGTGATTGCGAAAACATATATACAATGCAAACCCTGATGCTCGTTACACATGTTTTAAATTCCTATGTTCTTCACATAGATTTTTTTTCCATTAAATATATATTTCTATAAATATGTGGTAATATTATTGTAATATATGTATCTATACCTATAAATCTCTAGGAATAGATATACAGGTATAGTTTTATATAGATATATATAGAAATCTTACAACAAATACACTTGCAGAGGAAAAAGGATCCTCTGTTTGTGCACAAAGAATACACATGTAGCACACGCTTTAACCCACAGAGAGAAATAAAGTGTGATGTGATGTTGATAGTGCTTGGTGTAACCACATTGAACAGACTAAGGTTAAAATAATAATCTTTATTGAATCAAACATTAAAAATGTGGTCTTAAAAACAGAAGTTCTGCAACCATTAGACCATATATTAGAATTAATATTGACCTCACCACTGTATAGGAGGCTATTAGGGGGCTAAATAATTTGATCGGGTCTCTCAAAATTGCAGAGAATAATACAGCATGTGAATAACTGGGACTGCAACTATGTTGCCAAATCTGCTATGCAATTATAAGAGAAAATATTGTATCAATCTCACAATCCTAGAGATGATGATACTTATGTAGCAACACAACAACTTTTATAAACCCGGCGTTAAAAGACAAGAAGTGAGCATAGAGCAAAATTGAGCTCCTCCCGCACTCCAATACCAGCGCTGCTTAAGTGAGCGGTGAGCTGGTTGTACATGCTCGTGCACGATTTCCCCATAGACATAAATGGGGAGAGACCCGGCTGAGAAAAAGTCTAACACCTACAAAAAAGCAGCGTAAAACTCACTAACGCAGCCCCATTGATTCCTATGGGGAAACTAAATTTATGTTTACACCAAACACCCTAACATGAACCCCGAGTCTAAACACCCCTAATCTTACACTTATTAACCCCTAATCTGCCGCCCCCGACATCGCCAACACCTACATTATACTTATTAACCCCTAATCTGCCGCTCCGGACAACGCACACACTATTTAAATATTATTAACCCCTAATCTGCCGAACCCTAACATCGCCGCCACGTACATTATACTTATTAACCCCTAATCTGCCATCCCCAATGTCGCTGACACTATTCTAAATTTATTAACCCCTAAACCTAAGTCTAACCCTAACAGCCCCTAACTTAAATATAATTAAAATAAATCTAAATAAAATTCCTATCATTACCTAAATTATTCCTATTTAAAACTAAATACTTACCTATAAAATAAACCCTAAGATAGCTACAATATAACTAATAGTTACATTGTATCTAGCCTAGGGTTTATTTTTATTTTACAGGCAAGTTTGTATTTATTTTAACTAGGTAGAATAGTTACTAAATAGTTAACTATTTAATAACTACCTAGCTAAAATAAATACAAATTTACCTGTAAAATAAAACCTAACATAAGTTACACTAACACAATTAAATAACTTACATAAATTAAATACAATTAAATAAATTAAATACAATTAGCTAAATTACAAAAAAATACAATTAGCTAAATTACAGAAAATAAAAAACAAATTACAAGATATTTAAACTAATTACACCTAATCTAATAGCCCTATCAAAATAAAAAAAAGCCCCCCCAAAATAAAGAAAAAAACCTAGCCTAAACTAAACTATCAATAGCCCTTAAAAGGGCCTTTTGCAGGGCATTGCCCCAAAGAAATCAGCTCTTTTACCTGAAAAATAAAATACACACAACCCCCCCCCCCCCCAACAGTAAAACCCACCACCCACACAACCAACCCCCCAAATAAAACCCTAACTAAAAAAACCTAAGCTCTCCATTGCCCTGAAAAGGGCATTTGGATGGGCATTGCCCTTAAAAGGGCATTTAGCTCTATTTCTGCCCAAAGCCCTAACCTAAAAATAAAACCCACCCAATACACCCTTAAAAAATACTAACCACTGAAGATCCACTTACCGGGAGAAGTCTTCATCCAAGCGGCAAGATGTCCTCAATGAAGCTGGCAGAAGTGGTCCTCCAGACGGGCAGAAGTGGTCCTCCAGACGGGAAGAAGTCTTCACCTAGGGGTTAATATGTTTATTCTAGTGGCGGCGATGTCTGGAGCGGCAGATTAGGGGTTAATAATTTTATTTTAGTGTTTGCGATGCGGGAGGGCCTCGGTTTAGGGATTAATAGGTAGTTTATGGGTGTTAGTGTACTTTAAGCACTTTAGTTATGAGTTTTATGCTACAGCTTTGTAGCGTAAAACTCATAACTACTGACTTTAAAATGCGTTAGGAATCTTGGCAGTAGAGGGTGTACCGCTCACTTTTTGGCCTCCCAGGACAAACTCGTAATACCGGCGCTATGGAAGTCCCATAGAAATAAGCCTTTACGAAATTTACGTAAGTTGGTTTGCGGTAAGGCCAAAAGAGTGTGCGGTGCCCCTATACCTGCAAGACTCGTAATAGCAGCGGGCATAAAAAAGCAGTGTTAGGAGCTGCTTTTTCACCTTCCCGCAAAACTAGTAATCTAGCCGAATGTGTTTTAAACACATATATAGTAGTAGGTCACTTAACCCAAAGGACTAGGATATAGGTATAGATGAAGTGTATTACAGGTCCTGCTAAGATATAGTTATAATGCGGGTAGAGGCAACGGTACTATTACAATTCCAGTACCTTGCTCATTGTTAAATCAAAATACATATAAGCGATCAGCCTGCAGACAATAGTACTATTACAATTCCAGTACCGTCCTCATTAATAGGTCAAACTACATATAAGAGGTCAGCCAGATTAAAGTAAATTCAGGTTAGCCACAGAACTTAATTAAAATATAAATAGGAGCCCCAAACAACTCCCTCCCGCCCTTGACATGTTATGTGCGAGTGATAAGGGGTTTATGGTGGGTGTTTGCATGCGCCAGGTTCTCTGCTTGTATTACAAGTTGGAAGTAAACGCGATCGCTTGAATGCAAATTAAGTTAACACTCGTCAAGTTAGCGTGACTTCAGTGCTCTGGTTAACTAGTAAATGTCACATAACACATCAAAAATACATTACAAAAGTACATTCAAAATTACACTCATAATAACGCCATCTAATAAAAATTATTAAAAAAGAATATTGCACAAAAAAGATATAAAGGCTCAAAGATGTGAGATCTCGAGTGTTAGAAAAAAAAGCAGGCAAAGGGCTTTAACATTGAGATGGACATATATATAATATATACATATATATTCACAAACATATATACACATATAAACTTAAAAATACATATGGAAACATATATAAACAATGCATTAGAGCCCTTTGCCATTCAAGCAATAATTTAATAAAGTGTTATAGTGTGTATTTACTGTAAATATTTCACATTTCAATATGTTCTATGTATTTTTAAATAGATATTCCTATATATATATATATATATATATATATATATATATATATATATATATATATATATATATATATATATATATATATATATATATATATATCTGTATATATCTATACCTATATATAATCATGTATATATAAATATACAGGTATAGCTATATATTGTACCAAAATACCATCATATATATATATATATTTATTAATAAATAGAAGATATTCTTTAATGTGAAGAACATTGTAATGTAAAATATTAATATTTTCATGTCGGGTTAGCGCACTTGAGAATATGCAAACATGTTTGCGCACAAGTAGGGTGTTTTCCAACTTGTTTTGCTCCATTGACATCTATGGGGAAATAGGTTATTGCTCAGGGTTTTTTGTTCGTCGGGTTAGCAAGTGGGCGAAAAACAGTTTATTTTCAACTCAAAGTACGAGCGCAATCCGACGTGCGCAAAAAGCTTATTTTTAGTGCAGTTAGCGCTTGAATGGGAGCGTTAAATAGCACCCCACTTGTAATCTAGCTCTAAGTCAGCTGATAACTGGAGAAACTAGAAACCCCCAAGAACATACAGAACATTTAAACCTTTGTAACGCTGGTAGGTAAATCTTAGTGGGCTCAGAACTTAGTTAAAGAAAACAGATTACCAGCAGAAAAAAAGATCATGGGGCGATAACACTCTTATTAAATGCTAAAGGAAAACATGAGAGAATATACAGAAGTCTGGCTATAGAGGTATCCCACTGTTACCCATAACAATGTCTCTATACAATACAATCCTCAAGCTTAAAAGGACATTGAAAAATGTTGGATAGAATGATATATTCAACACAAAGATTAGCCTTAGGATAACACGCAGAGCTATTTTTTTTTTATCTTAGGTTTTTAAATATTTTTAAAAAAATATACGTACATATTTAGTGTCAATAAAGCTATGCGCACCACCATGTTGTAACCTAGGTTTCTTTCTTTGTTGAGGCAAATTGGGGTAGTTATAAATGTGTCACTAGAGTGTGCAACCATTGACTGTGTGGCATATAGCAGTGTTAACTTCCTCTACTAACAGGAACTGGAAACTCTATCATATACCCCAACATCTAACCCCATCCCAATTCCTAGCATTCTCAAATTACTTAAATTTTTTTTTTTTTTTTAAAGTACTTAATAGAAAAAAAAATAACAATAATAATGTAAGCGACTCTTTAATTTTAGCTAGATGTATCACTGAAGAACATTCATTCTTCAGTCCCTTTCAGATAGCAGCAATTGGTCTACTCCATCTTTGATCCTCACCACATTCTCGCCTAGATTTAGAGTTTTGTCGGTAAAGACCAGCGGTGCTAACGCTCCTTTTATTTCCAGCGCACCCTTAAGACAACGCTGGTATTTAGAGTTGTCTGAATGGCTGTGTTAGACTCAGAAAAGGGAGCGTTGAGCATAATTTAGCTCCACTTCAACCCTCAATAACAGCGTTGCTTATGGTAGCGGTAAGCTGGAAAAATGTGCTGGTGCACGATATCCCCATAGGAAACAATGGGGCTGAGCTGGCTGAAAAAAAAACTAACGCAGCCCCATTGTTTCCTATGGGGAAACACTCTCTAAGTCTACACCTAACACCCTAAAATGAACCCCGAGTCTAAACACCCCTAACCTTACACTTATTAACCCGTAATCTGCCGGCCCTGACATCGCTGACACCTGCATTTTATTATTAACCCCTAATCTGCCGCTCCGGACACCGCCGCAACCTACATTATCCCTATGAACCCCTAATCTGCTGCCCCTAACATCGACGACACCTATATTATTTTTATTACCCCCTAATCTGCCCCCCCCCCAAACGTTGCCCCCACCTACCTACAATTATTAACCCCTAATCTGCCGACCGGACATCGCCGGCACTATAATAAATGTATTAACCCCTAAAATGCAGCACTCCTGCCTCGCAAACACTATAATACATTTTATTAACCCCTAATCTGCCCTCCCTTACATCGTCGCCACCTACCTACAAATATTAACCCCTAATCTGCCGCCCCCACCGTCGCCGCTACTATAATAAAGTTATTAACCCCTAAACCTAAGTCTAACCCTAACACCCCCCTAAATTAAATATAAATTAAATTAATCTAAATAAATTTACTATAATTAAAACAAATATTCCTATATAAAACTAAATACTTACCTATAAAATAAACCCTAATATAGCTACAATATAACTAATAGTTACATTGTAGCTATTTTAGCATTTATATTTATTTTACAGGCAACTTTGTATTTATTTTAACTAGGTACAATAGCTATTAAATAGTTAATAACTATTAAATAGCTACCTAGTTTAAATAATTACAAAATTACCTTTAAAATAAATCCTAACCTAAGTTACAAATACACGTAACACTACACTATCAATAAATTAATTACATAAATTACCTACAATCATCTAAACTAAAATACAATTAAATAAACTAAACTATAGTACAAAAAACCCCCCACTAAATTACAAAAGATAAAAAAATTACAAGAATTTTGATCTAATTACACCTAATCTAAGCCCCCTAATAAAATAAAAAATCCCCCCAAAATAATAAAATGCCCTACCCTATTCTAAATTACAAAGTAATCAGCTCTTTTACCAGCCCTTAAAAGGGCTTTTTGCGGGGCATTGCCCCAAAGTAATCAGCTCTTTAAGGTGTAAAAAAAATACAACCCCCCACCTCAACATTAAAACCCACCACCCACATACCCCTACTCTAACCCACCCAAACCCCCTTAAATAAACCTAACACTAACCCCCTGAAGATCTCCCTCCCTTGAGTCGGCTTCACCCAGCCAAGCCAAATTCTTCATCCAAGCGGAGCAAGAAGAGGTCCTCCATCCGGTAGAAGTCTTCATCCAAGCGGGGCAAGAAGAGGTCCTCCATCCGGTAGAAGTCTTCATCCAAGCGGCGTCTTCTATCTTCATCCAGAGCCATCTTCCATCCAGCCGACGCCAAGATGGCGTCCCTCGAATTCCGATTGGCTGATAGGATTCTATCAGCCAATCGAATTTAAGGTAGGAAAACAGCCAATAGAATGCGAGGTCAATCCGATTGGCTGATTGGATCAGCCAATCGGATTGAACTTCAATCTGATTGTCTGATTGAATCAGCCAATCGGATTGAACTTCAATCTGATTGGCTGATTGAATCAGCCAATCAGATTTTTCCTACCTTAATTTCGATTGGCTGATAGAATCCTATCAGCCAATTGGAATTCGAGGGACGCCATCTTGGATGACGTCCCTTAAAGGAACCGTCATTTGTCGTTAGTCCATCGATTGAAGTGGATGGCTCCGCATTGGCTGGATGGAAGATGGCTCCGCTCCGGATGGATGAAGATAGAAGACGCCACTTGGATGAAGACTTCTACCAGATGGAGGACCTCTTCTTTCCCCGCTTGAAGACTTCTACCGGATGGAGAACCTCTTCTTGCTCCGCTTGGATGAAGAATTCGGCTCGGCTGGGTGAAGACAACTCAAGGTAGGGAGATCTTCAGGGGGTTAGTGTTAGGTTTATTTAAGGGGGTTTGGGTGGGTTAGAGTAGGGGTATGTGGGTGGTGGGTTTTAATGTTGGGGGGGTTGTATTTTATTTACAGATAAAAGAGCTGATTACTTTGGGACAATGCCCAGCAAAAAGCCCTTTTAAGGGCTGGTAAAAGAGCTGATTACTTTGTAATTTAGAATAGGGTAGGGCATTTTATTATTTTGGGGGGCTTTTTTATTTTATAAGGGGGCTTAGATTAGGTGTATATGTGCTACTTTGTGTACTCCTGGGAGTGATAGATCGTTTGCTGGACTGATATATATTGTTGCTGAACCCTGCCCGTCTCAATACCTGGCTAACCCCTGAATTGCTGGTGGTGCCTGTGGTGAGTGCCACTCTCCTTATTTGTCTAGTATTCTCTTCTCTGGGATATACCCTATCTTTCTGGCTCGACACCGGGATAACAAGACTACTGGCCGAGTTTGGTCTGAAAGAGGAGTATCCTACAAGCATTACATTATACTTGGGCCATGGAACCAGATGAGGTTGCACGAGCTGTTTATCTCCAAGGACAGATGTTTGAAACCCATACTACACAATTGCAGAATATGAATTCCAAGCTGGAGGCTATTACCGCTCAACTCTCCTTACTAGTCACATCGAGGAGTACTGCTCCTGTTGTTTCACTGCCAGTCCCTACTCCTAGTACTATGGCTTCTACCTCTGCTTCTGGAAGCATACCCCGGATACCTTTGCCTGACAAGTATGAAGGTACTACAGATTGCAGGGGTTTTCTTAACGAATGCAGGCTGCACTTCCGTAATGATCCCCATACCTTTCAGTCTCACCAGTCAAGGGTCACCTTTATCATTTCCTTGCTGAAAGACAAGGCTCTAGCCTGGGTCTCTCCTCTTCTGGAACAGAACGCTCCACTCCTGCATGATGCTGATGATTTCATTTGGAGGAACCCATGGATCTCTCCTCCTTCAACCCTTCAGAGTCTGAAAGACAGAGAAGAATGAGACTGAGACTATGCTTTTATTGGGGCTCCAACTCCCACCAACTAAAGGACTGTGACATCAGGCCGGGAAAAGCCAATGCTTAGAGGATAACACAGGTGTACATCTAAGCATGATTTCTACCAAATCCCCTCACTCCTCTCGGATCCTGGTACCTGTTACCCTTACCTTCCTTCAGAATACTGTCCACACTCAAGCCTTCATTGATTCAGGGGCAGCTGACAACTTCCTGGATCACCGTTTTATGATTCAAGCTGGTCTACCTCTTCTACAGAAAAGACATTGTCTCAAGATAACTACTCTGGATGGCACTCCCCTTGGTTCAGGCTTGATCCATTTTGATTAAGCACCCCTGACCCTGACCGTTGGTGTTCTTCATACCAAAAGCTCCAGTTCGAGGTCATTCATTCCTCAGCTCAGCCTGTCATCTTTGGTCTTCCTTTGCTTCACTTACACAATCCATAGTTTGACTGGGCTGAGGGACAACTGGCTTCTTGGGGTGCCTCCTTTTTCCACTCCTGCCTTGCTAAAGTCACTCCTCTGCTCCGCATTCCCATAGCCAGTATACAGACTCCTTCCATCCTTCCTTCGGTATATGCAGACTTTGCCGATGTGTTTGAGAAAAAAGCAGCCGACGTGATGACACCCCACCGTCCCTATGACTGCAAGATCAACCTCCTTCCCAGAGCTCCACTTTCTAAAGGCAGGACGTATGCACTTTCCATGGCTGAAACCAAATCCATGGAGGAGTACATCCAAGAGAACCTAGCTAAAGGTTTAATTCGCCCTTCTTCTTCTCCTGCTGGGGCTGGCTTCTTTTTTGTTGGTAAGAAGGATGGTGGGCTCAGACCCTGCATAGACTACAGGGCCTTGAGCAACATAACCATCAAGAATCGCTATCCCATACCATTGATCACTGAACTGTATGACTCACTCCAGAATGCTCGCTTTTTAACTAAATTGGACTTATGTGGGGCATACAGTTTGAGTCGCATCTCTCCAGGCCACGAATGGAAGACCACCTTCAACACAAGATCAGTGCATTACAAATACCTTGTAATGCCCTATGGGCTGTGTAACACCCCTGGAGTCTTCCAGGCATTTGTCAACAATGTCTTCCGTGACCTCCTCAACCGCACTGTCATCGTTTATCTGGGTGATATCCTTGTTTTCTCTTCCACTTTAGAGGAGCATCACAGGCAAGTGAGACAGGTGCTTTTTTATCTCAGAGATAATTCTTTAGTAGCCAAGCTAGAAAAATGTGAGTTTGATGAAGTCCAGATCCAATTCCTTGGATATGTCATCTTGTACTAGAATGGCCTCAACCTACCTCTTTAAACGAATTACAGAGGTTCTTGGGGTTCTCCAATTATTACTGCAAGTTTATAAAGAACTTCTCTCAAACAGTCGCTCCTCTCACTGAATTGACAAAACGGAATAAAGACTGTAAACATTGGCCTCCTGAGGCCATAAATGCCTTTTCTTGTCTGAAAAAGGCTGTTTGTTCAGCTCCTGTGCTCCACCATCCTGATCCTGACCTACAGTTCCCTTTAGAGGTTGATGCCTCCGAGATAGGGGCTGGAACAGTTCTTACCCAAAAGGACCCTTTGACTGACTTCCAAGTCACACCCTGTAGCTTTTTTCTCTAAACGTTTTACTCCTGCTGAGAGGAACTACAATGTGGGTAATCGTGAACTCTTAGCCATTAAGATGGCCTTGACTGAATAGCGTCACTGGTTAGAGGGCACCACCAATCCTATTCAGATCCTCACTAACCACAAGAATCTGACTTACCTAGAGACTGCTCATCGACTCAATCCTTGACAGGCCAGGTGGGCCTTGTTCTTTTCCCGTTTTTACTTTGTGGTCTCTTATCTTCCTGGGACCAAGAACAAGAAGGCAGATGCTCTTTCCCGTCAGTTCCCTCACTCAAGTGATTCCTCTGAAACTCCTATTGAACACATCATACCTCCCTCCTGTGTGATCGCTCAACTCAATACCACTCTTCTGCAAAGATTGCAACGTGCTCAGTCTAGTAAACCTCTTGGTGCCCCCATGGCCTTTGATATCCTCTTTTTACCTCGGAACCTACGTATCCCTGTGCTAGCCTGGGTTCATGATAGCAAACTCTCAGGACATCCTGGTTCAACTAGGAACTTCAGGTGTCTTTGCCAACATGTTTGGTGGCCTACTATGAAGTCTGATACTCTGGACTACGTGAAAGCCTGCACAGTTTTTGCTGTCAACAAGACTCCCCGATCCTTGCCTCCTGGCTTGCTCCAACCATAGTCCATTCCCAAACAGCCCTGGAAACACATAACAATGGACTTAATTGTGGACCTTCCCTCTTCTAACCACCATACAGTTATTTGGGTTGTGTTGGATCACTTTTCCAGACTGGCTCACTTCGTACCCCTAACCAAACTGCCTTCTGCTCAGGAATTGTTGCCCCTTTTTCTCTTGCATGTAGTATGACTTCATGGCATTCCTGTGAATATTATCTCTGACAGGGGTCCACAGTTCATCTCTGCCTTCTTGAGAGCCTTTTGTAGGTTGATTGGAACCTTGTCTTCTGGCTACCATCCACAGACCAATGGATTAACTGAGAGAGCAAACCAGGAGCCTTTGTCAACACTCGCCATATCAACTGGTCTGAATTGCTACCCCTAGCTGAACTGACAAGAAACACTCATTGGCACTCTTCTCTTCGATGCTCTCCGTTTCAAGCTGCAACAAGGTATCAACCTCGTATCTTCCCTCTTTCAGCTCAGTCCACTGGGGTTCCTGCCACAGACTGATACATCACTGAACTCTCCACTCATTGACAATGTATTCGCTCTCAGCTGAATTCAGCTGTCTCTAGATATAAGAAGTCTGCTGATCATCATAGGGCTTCTGTACGTGCCATTCCAGTGAGTGAACATGTTTGGATCTCCACTCGACATACTTGTCTACATCAGCACTGTCACAAATTTGGGCCTAGGTTTATTGGTTCTTACAAGCTCCTGAAAAGACTGTCTCATGTTGCCTACAAAGTGGCCTTGCCAAGAACCCTACACATCCAGTCTTCCACATCTCACTGCTCAAGCAGTACATCAAGAATAGATATACCCGGCTTCGAACTCCTCCTCTGCTCTTTATCTGTAGTGACCCCGAATATGAAGTACCTAAGATTCTGGACTCCAGATACAGGTGCAAACAACTGCAGTATCTGATACATTGGAAGGGTTACTCTGTGGCAGACCGTTCCTGGGTTCCTGCCCATGATGGGCATGCTCCATCTCTGGTCTCCAAATACCATGCTGCTCATCCTTTGAAGCCGACTCCGGTTCCCGGAGGGAACCCTTGAAGAGGGGGCTATGTCACGCTGCGCCATTGCTAAGGGATGCGGCGTCTCCCTCTTGCTCGTTGTCTAGGACTGTGTCAGTTCTGGATGCGTGCAGTGCTGATGTCATCGCCAGACGCTCCTGATGCCGGCCGGTCTTGTGGCGCCAATCCTTCAGGTATTTTAACGGGCAGCAAACGATTTGTCACTGCCCAAGTGTAGGTGCTACTTTGTGTACTCCTGGGAGTGATAGATCGTTTGCTGGACTGATATATATTGTTACTGAACCCTGCCTGTGTCACTACGCTACCTGGTTAACCCCTGCATTACTGACTGATCAATTGTTGCTGATCCCTGCCTGTCTTACTACGCTACCTGTTTAAACCCTGAATTGCTGCACTGTTGCCGAATCCTGCCTGCCAGACCTTTCTCATAATTTGCCTTGTGCTGTCCTTCCTGTGGTGAGTGCTGCTCTCCTCATTTGTCTAGTATTCTCTGCTCTGGGATATTCCCTATCTTTCCGGCTCGACACCGGGATAACAAGACTACTGGCCGAGTTCGGTCTGATAGAGGAGTGAGCATTACATTTGTGGGACATTGCCCCAGCTCTTTTACCTGTAAAAAGAAATACAAACACCTCCCAACAGTAAAACCCACCACCCAACCAATCAACCCCCCCAAATAAAAACCCTATCAAAAATCACCTAAGCTCCCCATTGCCCTGAAAAGGGCATTTGTATGGGCATTGCCCTTAAAAGAGCATTTAGCTCTTTTGCATGCCCAGACCCTACTCTAAAAAATAAAACCCACCCAAAAAAACCTTAAATAAACCTAACACTAACCCCCGATGATCCACTTACAGTTATTGAAGTCCCGCTTGAAGGATCCATCCAGCTGGCAAAGTCTTCATCCAGACAGCATCTTCTATCTTCATCCATCCGGTGCGGAGCGGGTCCATCCTGAAGACATCCAGCGTGGAGCTCCTCTTCAATACGGTCGCCGCCGTAAACTGGAACTTGAATGCAAGTGACGTCATCCAAGATGGCGTCCCTTGCATTCCTATTGGCTGAAATGTTCCAATCAGCCAATAGAATTAGAGCTGCTAAAATCCTATTGGCTGTTGAGCAAAAGAGGCTGCTTCTTGGGTGGTAACTAGCCATAGAACAAGCTATTATGCTATTGTTCATTCCCAGGTTGAGCGCTTCTCTCTTTTTATTTATGCAAATTATGACACTTGGGGAAGTCTCTCTAAGTGTGCTGCGGGAATCCAGACTTGGACCCATTGCTCAGTGTGCCTAGAGGGATATGGCTGCACCTCACTGACGAGGCCCACAATAGGCCGAAAAGTACGTCTGGGGTTTTGCTGTTTCTCTCGTTCAGAGAGGGATTGCCTGGTATTTCGGGGCTGGACTGTGCTGCAAAGTCAGGATCAGACTGATATGCTTCAGGAAAGTTCTTCTCTGTGAAAGGCACATGTTGAGCAAAAAGAGGCTGCTTCTTGGGTGGTAACTAGCCATAGAACAAGCTATTATGCTATTGTTCATTCCCAGGCTGAGCGCTTCTCTCTTTTTATTAGTATATTTAAATAATTTGAGTAGGGTTAGGTTTTTTAATATTTTAGTTAATTTAATTGCTAGTTAAATTTAAGTGTAGTATAATAGTTAGGGTAGGTTAATTAATAGTTTAAAAATAGTTTATTTTAATTCTACAGCTAAGTTTAAATTTATTATAAGATAGGGATGTTTTAATTTTAATTTAAAGTTAGCGGGTTGTTAGGTTTAGGGGTTAATAGCTTAATTTAGTTTATAGCGATGTGGGGGCTGGCGGTTTAGGGGTTAATATGTTTATTTAGTGGCAGCGGGGTCTGGGAGCGGCAAAATAGGGGTTAATAAATGTTATTTAGGTTGCGGCGATGTCAGGGCGGCAGATTAGGGGTGTTTAGACTCGGGGCTTATGTTAGGGTGTTAGGTGTAAACCTTTTCTACCGTGTAAATAAATGGGATATCTGGCAGCATCGAACATAAGCTTTCGCTGCATTCAGACTCCCATTGATTTCTATGGCATCCAGGGTGGCGGAATGTGTATTCGGGAACATCTGTAATGACGTAAGCATCGATCTGCAGCGGATTGAGAGCGGCGGATCATATGTTACGTCACAGATTTCAACTTTTGTCGGTCTGTAGGCTTTGATAACTAGATTGGATCAAGCTTGCAAAGATTACGCTGCGGAATTCCGGCGTATTTGCGGATGACGGCTTGATAGATATCCCCCTCTATCTGAATCATGAAATAAAAAAATTGGGTTTAATATCCCATTAAGGTTAATAAAAGTGTAACAGGTTTATGGCTGGGATTAACCATGGTTTTAGGAGAAGGAACAGTGGCATTTATGGTTAACTGTGGTGTGAGGCTGGTACAGCAGTTTAAGGGTTTACTTTGGTTGATACAGATGCCGTTTTATATTATTTGCAATAGGAAGATAACTCAGTTTGTGGAATAATTTATTTTTGATCCACAGAGTTGAATATTTCCTGTAGTGAGAGAGGTGCAGCGTCGCTCAGTCCACATCACACAGCTGAACAGAATGATCCTTTCCAAAATCCTGAAGGTGGGTAATAGGTCTGTGTTGGAGCGGTGCCAGCACAAAAAATAGGTTTGAGCAGACCAAAAAGTAATATAGAGAAGGACAGGCGGCAACTATGATTAAGTGACGCCTGATTAAGTGCCGCAGGGCACGAAACATGTAAGGTTTCCTCCTCCTCCACCTTTTGTTTGTTTGCAACATGAGTGTTGTCATTTTAATGCATCTTTGAATAAAGAATGACTTTTTAACTTTTATCCTGGAGTGCCGCCTGTCCTTCTCTATATTGAATATTTCCTGCCTAATAGTGATTTATGACTTTTAAAAGCAGCTGTACAATTGCTTATAGGTTTTCCTGCCACAAAGGTTACTATTGCTATTATGTTCTAGCAGCGCCCATTGAAAGCAATAGCTGTTGCTATTGCTTAGTTGCTGCTGATGTGCTTGAGTTAAGTCACTTAACTTTCGATTAGCTTGGTTGGTTTTCACAGTGGTTTCATGTATACATGCAACATCAAGGATTTTAATGGAAGTGTGAGTATCTGTATAAGTGTATGACAGGCCTATCTCACTGCAAAATGAGTAAGCTTTTTTTCTGAAAGGTGGTACCATATTCGGTAAGCCAAAGATTGTAATTTATTTATCCAAATACGATTGATGAGGAGTGGTATATTATTTGGAGGGGGTGTTTGATTAATTAAGAGTATTACAGCCTTGGTGACAAGAAAAGGCATTTATGGCCTCAGGAGGCCAATGTTTACAGTCTTTATTCCGTTTTGTCAATTCAGTGAGAGGAGCGACTGTTTGAGAGAAGTTCTTTATAAACTTGCAGTAATAATTGGAAAACCCCAAGAACCTCTGTAATTCGTTTAAAGAGGTAGGTTGAGGCCATTCTAGTACAAGATGACATATCCAAGGAATTGGATCTGGACTTCATCAAACTCACATTTTTCTTGCTTGGCTACTAAAGAATTATCTTTGAGATAAAAAAGCACCTGTCTCACTTGCCTGTGATGCTCCTCTAAAGTGGAAGAGAAAACAAGGATATCACCCAGATAAACGATGACAGTGCGGTTGAGGAGGTCACGGAAGACATTGTTGACAAATGCCTGGAAAACTTCAGGGGCGTTACACAGCCCATAGGGCATTACAAGGTATTTGTAATGCGCTGATCTTGTGTTGAAGGTGGTCTTCCATTCGTGTTGCCCCTTTTTCTCTTGCATGTAGTATGACTTCATGGCATTCCTGTGAATATTATCTCTGACAGGGGTCCACAGTTCATCTCTGCCTTCTTGAGAGCCTTTTGTAGGTTGATTGGAACCTTGTCTTCTGGCTACCATCCACAGACCAATGGACTAACTGAGAGAGCAAACCAGGAGCCTTTGTCAACACTCGCCATATCAACTGGTCTGAATTGCTACCCCTAGCTGAACTGACAAGAAACACTCATTGGCACTCTTCTCTTCGATGCTCTCCGTTTCAAGCTGCAACAAGGTATCAACCTCGTATCTTCCCTCTTTCAGCTCAGTCCACTAGGGTTCCTGCCACAGACTGATACATCACTGAACTCTCCACTCATTGGCAATGTATTCGCTCTCAGCTAAATTCAGCTGTCTCTAGATATAAGTTTGCTGATCATCATAGGGCTTCTGTACGTGCCATTCCAGTGAGTGAACAAGTTTGGATCTCCACTCGACATACTTGTCTACCTCAGCACTGTCACAAATTTGGGCCTAGGTTTATTGGTTCTTACAAGGTCCTGAAAAGACTGTCTCATGTTGCCTAAAAAGTGGCCTTGCCAAGAACCCTACGTATACATCCAGTCTTCCACATCTCACTGCTCAAGCCGTACATCAAGAATAGATATGCCCGGCTTCGAACTCCTCCTCCTCTGCTCTTTATCTGTAGTGACCCCGAATATGAAGTACCTAAGATTCTGGACTCCAGATACAGGTGCAAACAACTGCAGTATCTGATACATTGGAAGGGTTACTCTGTGGTAGACCGTTCCTGGGTTCCTGCCCATGATGGGCATGCTCCATCTCTGGTCTCCAAATACCATGCTGCTCATCCTTTGAAGCCGACTCCGGTTCCCGGAGGGAACCCTTGAAGAGGGGGCTATGTCACGCTGCGCCATTGCTAAGGGACGCAGCGTCTCCCTCTTGCTCGTTGTCTAGGGTTGTGTCAGTTCTGGATGCGTGTGGTGCTGATGTCATCACCAGATGCTCCTGATGCCGGCCGGTCTTGTGGCGCCAATCCTTCAGGTATTTTAACGGGCAGCAAACGATTTGTCACTGCCCAAGTATAGGTGCTACTTTGTGTACTCCTGGGAGTGATAGATCGTTTGCTGGACTGATATATATTGTTACTGAACCCTGCCTGTGTCACTACGCTACCTGGTTAACCCCTGCATTACTGACTGATCAATTGTTGCTGATCCCTGCCTGTCTTACTACGCTACCTGTTTAAACCCTGAATTGCTGCACTGTTGCCGAATCCTGCCTGCCAGACCTTTCTCGTAATTTGCCTTGTGCTGTCCTTCCTGTGGTGAGTGCTGCTCTCCTCATTTGTCTAGTATTCTCTGCTCTGGGATATTCCCTATCTTTCCGGCTCGACACCGGGATAACAAGACTACTGGCCGAGTTCGGTCTGATAGAGGAGTATCCCATGAGCATTACATTTGTGGGTCATTGCCCCAGCTCTTTTACCTGTAAAAAGAAATACAAACACCTCCCAACAGTAAAACCCACCACCCAACCAATCAACCCCCCCAAATAAAAACCCTATCTAAAATCACCTAAGCTCCCCATTGTCCTGAAAAGGGCATTTGTATGGGCATTGCCCTTAAAAGAGCATTTAGCTCTTTTGCATGCCCAGACCCTACTCTAAAAAATAAAACCCACCCAAAAAAACCTTAAATAAACCTAACACTAACCCCCGATGATCCACTTACAGTTATTGAAGTCCCGCTTGAAGGATCCATCCAGCTGGCAAAGTCTTCATCCAGACAGCATCTTCTATCTTCATCCATCTGGTGCGGAGCGGGTCCATCCTGAAAACATCCAGCGTGGAGCTCCTCTTCAATACGGTCGCCGCCGTAAACTGGAACTTGAATGCAAGTGACGTCATCCAAGATGGCGTCCCTTGCATTCCTATTGGCTGAAATGTTCCAATCAGCCAATAGAATTAGAGCTGCTAAAATCCTATTGGCTGTTGAGCAAAAAGAGGTTGCTTCTTGGGTGGTAACTAGCCATAGAACATGCTATTATGCTATTGTTCATTCCCAGGTTGAGCGCTTCTCTCTTTTTATTTATGAAAATTATGACACTTGGGGAAGTCTCTCTAAGTGTGCTGCGGGAATCCAGACTTGGACCCATTGCTCAGTGTGCCTAGAGGGATATGGCTGCACCTCACTGACGAGGCCCACAATAGGCCGAAAAGTACATCTGGGGTTTTGCTGTTTCTCTCGTTCAGAGAGGGATTGCCTGGTATTTCGGGGCTGGACTGTGCTGCAAAGTCAGGATCAGACTGATATGCTTCAGGAAAGTTCTTCTCTGTGAAAGGCACATGTTGAGCAAAAAGAGGCTGCTTCTTGGGTGGTAACTAGCCATAGAACAAGCTATTATGCTATTGTTCATTCCCAGGCTGAGCGCTTCTCTCTTTTTATTAGTATATTTAAATAATTTGAGTAGGGTTAGGTTTTTTAATATTTTAGTTAATTTAATTGCTAGTTAAATTTAAGTGTAGTATAATAGTTAGGGTAGGTAAATTAATAGTTTAAAAATAGTTTATTTTAATTCTACAGCTAAGTTTAAATTTATTATTAGATAGGGATGTTTTAATTTTAATTTAAAGTTAGCGGGTTGTTAGGTTTAGGGGTTAATAGCTTAATTTAGTTTATAGCGATGTGGGGGCTGGCGGTTTAGGGGTTAATATGTTTATTTAGTGGCAGCGGGGTCTGGGAGCGGCAAAATAGGGGTTAATAAATGTTATTTAGGTTGCGGCGATGTCAGGGCGGAAGATTAGGGGTGTTTAGACTCGGGGCTTATGTTAGGGTGTTAGGTGTAAACGTAACTTGTTTTCTACCGTGTAAATAAATGGGATATCTGGCAGCATCGAACATAAGCTTTCGCTGCTTTCAGACTCCCATTGATTTCTATGGCATCCAGGGTGGCGGAATGTGTATTCGGGAACATCTGTAATGACGTAAGCATCGATCTGCGGCGGATTGAGAGCGGCGGATCATATGTTACGTCACAGATTTCAACTTTTGTCGGTCTGTAGGCTTTGATAACTAGGTTGGATCAAGCTCACAAAGATTACGCTGCGGAATTCCGGCGTACTTGCGGATGACGGCTTGATAGATATACCCCTCTATCTGAATCATGAAATAAAAAAATTGGGTTTAATATCCCATTAAGGTTAATAAAAGTGTAACAGGTTTATGGCTGGGATTAACCATGGTTTTAGGAGAAGGAACAGTGGCATTTATGGTTAACTGTGGTGTGAGGCTGGTACAGCAGATTTAAGGGTTTACTTTGGTTGATGCAGATGCCGTTTTATATTATTTGCAATAGGAAGATAACTCAGTTTGTGGAATAATTTATTTTTGATCCACAGAGTTGAATATTTCCTGTAGTGAGAGAGGTGCAGCGTCGCTCAGTCCACATCACACAGCTGAACAGAATGATCCTTTCCAAAATCCTGAAGGTGGGTAATAGGTCTGTGTTGGAGCGGTGCCAGCACAAAAAATAGGTTTGAGCAGACCAAAAAGTAATATAGAGAAGGACAGGCGGCAACTATGATTAAGTGCCGCCTGATTAAGTGCCGCAGGGCACGAAACATGTAAGGTTTCCTCCTCCTCCACCTTTTGTTTGTTTGCAACATGAGTGTTGTCATTTTAATGCATCTTTGAATAAAGAATGACTTTTTAACTTTTATCCTGGAGTGCCGCCTGTCCTTCTCTATATTGAATATTTCCTGCCTAATAGTGGTTTATGACTTTTAAAAGCAGCTGTACAATTGCTTATAGGTTTTCCTGCCACAAAGGTTACTATTGCTATTATGTTCTAGCAGCGCCCATTGAAAGCAATAGCTGTTGCTATTACTTAGTTGCTGCTGATGTGCTTGAGTTAAGTCACTTAACTTTCGATTAGCTTGGTTGGTTTTCACAGTGGTTTCATGCATACATGCAACATCAAGGATTTTAATGGAAGTGTGAGTATCTGTATAAGTGTATGACAGGCCTATCTCACTGCAAAATGAGTAAGCTTTTTTTTCTGAAAGGTGGTACCATATTCAGTAAGCCAAAGATTGTAATTTATTTATCCAAATACGATTGATGAGGAGTGGTATATTATTTGGAGGGGGTGTTTGATTAATTAAGAGTATTACAGCCTTGGTGTATAAATAATTTAGATTTTATTAAAGATAGGAGGCAAATATTTTGCATCAAATCTTTACTGAAATCCAAACAGCAGCAAAGAAAACTGAACATAAATTTGCATAAAAGTTGCAACAGTACAGCACCAATCAGCACACATCTAGGGTATAATAGTCCCAACAAAACATAGTAACTTCCTCTTTTCTGCGATGAAGACACAGGAACGAAAACTGAAACCATCAATGATCATCTGTAAATAACAGCTGCAGAGAGAAACCCTGGACAGGAATCATCCAGATGATTAAACTGAAAGATAAAAGAGAAACAGATCTAGATTATTTATACACCAAGGCTATAATAATCTTAATTTTATAGCAAGACAGGAGGCTTCATATTTTGCATTTTTAACGCACAGAAGTAAAAACATTAGCTGCATGAGGAATAGGTTTAAAATAAAAACGGAAAAAGTCGAAGCCAAGTCCCAGTCTGTAGCTTTAAGAATATCTTGAAGCTGACAGCCTGACAAAAGGGCTCTGGAAGCTGCCATCCCTCTGACCGAATGTGCTCCGAAAGACAAATCAATGCCAGCCGAAGACATGAGCCAAAGAACCCATCTGGCCAGGGTAGGAGAAGAAACTGGTTTGAATGGGGGAACGTAAGAAAATAAAATTTGACCCTGCTGAGAAGAACGAGAAGATGAGGTTCTGCCTAAATATTCTTTAAGCAAAGAGCCACACAAATATTGGGATCCTCTGGGAAATAGGGGTAAAGAATGGACAACGAGGCGATTTTGGTACGTTAAGAGACTACAAAAGAGACACCCTCTGGAGAAAAAGAGAGACCCTCTAAGTCCAAAGCACGAATGTCTGAAATTCTACGAAAGGAGACGAGGCAAAGAAGCATGGCCAATTTCGCAGACAGTTGTTTCAAGGAGAGAGACTCATTATTAGGCCAAGATCTGAGAAAATTTAGGACAGAAGAAACGTCCCAAAGTTGAGAATATTGAGGTAAAGGAGGACATTTCAAACAAATGGCCTTTAAAATACGACATACCAACAGGTGTTTGCCCACTGGACTACTATCCAAAGCAGATGTCCTGGGGAAATAGCTTAACGAACAACGTTCTGCGAGTGATAAGCTTTCCCCTGACGGAAAAGCTCCGTCAAGAAATTCACAATTATATTAGGAGGAGCTGAAAAGGGATCAACTTGCCTGCTATTGCACCAACTAACCCATGATGCCCAGGCTGAAGAATAACATTTCTGGTTACCTGGGGCCCAGGACTCTCTGAGAAGGAGTTGAGCATCTTTAGAAAAGACTGATGCCCAGGATTACCTGAAATCTGCCAGGCCAACAAAGTCAGATGTCCCTGAAGTATCAAAGTGTGTGGCCCACCTCTCGGGTCTGACAGAAGGTCCGGGACCTGGAGAAGAAGAAGAGGAAGGGCAATTAACATCTCCAAAAGGAGAGGAAACCAAGGTTTCATCCGTGGCCTCGCTCCCTGGATCTGGGAGCCAGCTGAAGTACCTGGAAAGTTGATGGTTGGTGTGGGAGGCAAACAAGTCCAGAGAAAAGGGACAGAATGATTTTGGGATAGACAGAAAAACAGGGCGAAGAAGCCGTCAGTTGCTGGAATCTCTCCAGAAGCGAGAGAACCAATCTGCTACTGTATTAGTGATCCCAGGATTGTATTGTGCCTGGAGCGAAATGTTGCGTGAAATGCAGAACCGAAAGAGGTCAGAGGTCAGATCCAAAAGGGATTTGGTCTTGGTGCCAACCAGGCAGTTGATGTATTGGACGGCTGAGATGTTGTCCATCCGAAGGAGGATACAACAGTACGTAAGATGTTTGGAAAAACATCGGATTGCAAAGGATCCTGCAAGTAGCTCTAAACAGTTGATGTGCAGAGAGCTTTCTAGAGAGGTCCAAGAATCTCCGAAAGCCTGGTCTCCGCAGGAAGCTCCCCATGCCAGGAGGCTGGCATCCGAGGATAAAACAAAATCCGGACCAGAGCCAAAAATAGCTTTGCCATTCCATGATTCCATGTGTAGTAACCACCAGGACATTTCTGCTCTCACTTCATCTGTCAGGAATATCCTCTGTTGGTAGGACCTGGATTCCCAGAAAGATCAAATCTTCAGGCGTTGCATAACCTGGTAATGAAGTGGAGGGGGAAAGATCAATTGAATGGAAGAAGACAAGAGACCAATGATCCTGGGCAGTTGTCTGATGGAAACCATAGGGGAAGAAAGGGCCCCTTGAATCTCCCACATGATTCTGTCTATCTTGTCTTGTGGGAGGAGCAGAAGGCCCAAAGCGGAGTCTAGGCGAAATCCTAGAAATTCCACTTGCTGAGCAGGAGACAGGGATGACTTCTCAAAATTTACGATGAAGCCTAAACCTTGAAGAAGGTCTAGAGTATAGCCGAGGTGATGCCTGAGAGTCTTATGGATCCTCCGCCATGAGGAGAATGTCGTTGAGGTATATGGTAAGGTAAATACCTCGGCTTCTGAGAGAAGCTACCACTCGTTTAATAAGCTTGGTAAAACACCATGGGGCAGAGCTAAGGCCGAATGTAAGGCACGTAAACAGTCAAGTTTGATTCACCTAGATGAATCTAAGGAATTTCCGATGCTGAAGGAAAATTGGCACAGTGAGATATGTGTCGGTCAGATCCAGGTGTACCAGTCAATCACCAATACGGAGAAGATCTCTCAGCATGTGAATAACCTCCATCTTGAAATGGTGGTATTTCACAAAATAATTGAGATCCCGCAGATTGATGACCGGCCGAAAACCACCTGTCTTCTTCTTGACCAGAAAAAGGTTGCTTATGAAACCTGGGTCTGAAGAAGAGACCTGTTATATTGTGCCCTTGTGACTGAGGGAAAGCACCTCTGCTTGCACCAGATTGGCAGATTCTTTTGACCAGATAATGAGGCTTGGGGGAGGCTTGGAAAGAGGACAAATAAAATTGATTTTGAAACCTTGAATCGTTTGGGAGATCCAAGGATCTTGTGAGATTAGGCCCCACTGAAGGGAAAAATAGAGAGTCTGCCCGTAAATAGAAAGTGGAAAGAGGGAGGGGAAGGTAGAGTACTCACTCTGGGGGGTATCTGGGCCTGCTGGCAAGGCAATTCTGGGAGGTCTTGCCCTGGTTGCTCGGGAACGAGGAGGGAAGAGCATCCAAGGTTGAGAGGGGTACTGCTGGAATCCAAGTGCTTGATGTTGTTGACGTTGGTGTGCCAGAAACTGCTGGCGGCCGGGGAGATGACCCCTGAATCTTCCGACCCTGCCTAAAACCTGAGTGGGGTTGAAGACCCTTCTTAGGGAGGACTGTATTTTCTCGATGGAGGTAAAAGTAGAGACATAGTGTCTCATAATTTGAAGGAATGGAACCCCAAAAAGAAGTCCATTGGCTGAAGAGCTAGCCTCTTCTACTGCTAAAACTGCTAAGCGTGGGTTTATGCGCAGCAGAGCGAATCTTCTGCGCTCGCTGGAAATGCCCATAAAACAAAAGGTTCGAAATGCCCATTCTCATATAGCGAAAGGATCCAAGGAAGAGCCAGAGAGTAGGCCTCATCAGTGAGATGAAGGATCTGCACCAGAGGGCCCGAGATATACAGAAATTTGTCCTGAACCCCTCTGAGGGCCTTGTCCATGCCCTTCCTTGGGTCCTTACCCTTCTTGATCAAAAAGGTAGCCAATTTGACATCAAACTCAGGGGTGACAGATTCTCTACCGGGTAGAGAGGATCTGTGACACTCAGCCCTGAGTTTGTTGTGATCTTCGTGGTCTAGGGCTTTGTGGAGACGCCTTTGCAAGAAACGGGAAAGATGAGGAGCCAGAGACCATTTGGAGGATCTAGGTTGTTTTATGTGTTTAGGGCTAAAGATTGGATTGCCCGAAGGGTCCAGTAAATCCTCTTCAGTCTCCTCATGCTTTGCCAACTTCGGAAAAGGAAGTTTTGGAATGCAAAGCAGAGTGAAGTCATCCAAATAAAATTCAGACTGATCAAAATTATCAGAGTCTAAGCTCTGATACCCCTCTTGTACACCCTGTGGGTAAAGGGTTCTTTTTCCCCGTTTTAACTCTGGGGAGGAGGTTCTATCACCCCTATGTGAAACTCCAGGGGTAGGGGCATGAGGTCTACGGGCCGGGGCTTTGCCCTTGTGAGGCACTGGACAAGACTGTGCTTTCAAGTGTCTCTTACATCTGGGAGATTCAGATTCCGATTCAGAAGAATCAGGAGAGATAGCTCTTGAGTGGGATGTGATAGCCTTAGAATCTGCTTCAGAAAGGGTGGGATTATTTTGTTTCAAAGCTGCTGCAATAGAATTAATGTAATTTAAAAGTTCTTTGGAAGGCGCCTTGAATATCTCTAAAGGCTGAGAGACGTTAGGGGAGAGCCACTTGGGGACTGCATAATGAAGTCTATAAAAAAGAAAGAAAGAAATTTCAATATATATGTATATATGTACAGTATATAAAGAGTATATACACAGATAAATATTATATATACACTGTATAAATGAGAGGCTATATGTTACACAAGATAGTGTAAAATACACAAACTATCCAAAAATATTATCAAACTTGGATACTGATATCAGGTCTTGAAAGAGGAAAACCTGGGTTCACCAAAGGGAAAGTTTAAGTAAACTTCAGGGCTAAGAAGGATGAAGATTCATCCTCTATCTAATATAAAGTGATATGTGAGGGAAACCCTAACGATAATTTTTTTAAAATGTATACTAAAATTATGTGACATGGCTACTATTTGTAAGCCTTATTAAAGACTATGTCTCTAACTAGAAGGCTGCCCATCTCCTCTTAAGGCACTGTGTTATTGCTTGTATACAGGAACTTATTGAACAAAAAACATTTGAGGAAACATTTGTCTCCAGGGCCATGCAGAGAAGCGGCTTCCTCAGCTGACCGGCATTTGAGCTGGTCAGAAGAGCGTCTACCTAGGCCCCAGCCAGGCCCTGTAGTAAAGATGCACAAGTTTACTCTGAGGTGTAAGGGGCGGTCCTTCCTGCGACACAGAGATGAAAAGAGTGATCGGAGCGGTAAAAATTACAGCCGCTCGATCACTGCAGAAAGGATACCACTGCCACCAATGAGCTAGATAAATGCCTAAACAGAAGGATGTAGTAGTAGGTAAAAATATAATAAAAATTATAATAAAAATAGGGACTACACGGAAAGTAGAAGGGATATTAAACGGATCCTAGAAGAAGGGATATTAAATGGATCCTATAAAAAGTATATAAATAGTATATAATTACCGTATGGGATTAAATGAAAGCTAAGGGTAAACCATATATATATATATATATATATATATATATATATACAGGGGCGTAACTATCACTGGTGCAGAAGTCGCAACTGCGACCGGGCCCGGCAGGTCCAACCCTCAGGGGGGCCCCAGCTTTAGCATAACATTTATTTATTTTTTAACAACTTTTTTTTTTCAAACTAACTTTTTTTTTCTAGCAAAATGTGTTTGTTTTCAGCGGTGCAGGGGTTGCATAACGTTGCGCAGTGCACACTAACAGTTTTACATTAGAGCGTTGCCGTGGGTTACCATGGCAACGCGCTGCTGAGCGGGAAAGGAGGCAGGAGCTGTCCTGCGTGAATGCAACCAGTAATGCAGCTTTCTCAGCTCAGGGACTGTGAAGTGGAAGGAAAAGGTAAGTCAGTAAGTGCATTGCATCCTGGCTAGCCTAGAACCCTAACCACTATCAGCCGTTAGTTGTTCATTGTCCCCAGGCGGTCGCACAGGGCTGATCCGGGGACAGCTGTGGAAGACAGTGAACCAACTGGGTCCCAGGCGGCACTTGACAGGGGCGGCAGTTCAATTAGTGACTATCAGTATATCACAGTCATAGTCAGACCGCCGCTCCTGTGATTGTCTTCTGTTGGGGATTGTGATTGACAGTGGGGCACCCGGCAGCAGCAAAAACCGTTGCAAATTGAATCAGTACTCAAGGTATTTGAATTCAGTGTCCTTGTGATATAAATTCCTAGTTTTCACTCACACGCTAACAAAGTTACTTTTTACATTGGGCGTTGCTCCTAAACACTTGTCTCTGAGACTGTGGCTGGGAATTGGGATTGTCAACTGGGCAGGAGCGGCATTGGGGGGCCCACACATAGATGTTCATGCTGTAATACGTGTGCACAGTGTGACTGTCAATTGTATGCACACACTGTCCAGAGCAGCACAGTTTCTCTATGAACTTATTGCTAGCCTGCCTGAAGTTGTGCCCCGCCCCCTGATTCTCACAGCACACTAAGCGTGACTCAGACTTACTATCCTCTCTCTTGTCTGCAGCAGGCTCACAATTCTATTCTTCTCTTAGCTCTGTGCTACTAACTGGGTCTGTGTGTGGTCTGTGAAGCACTATGCAGATTTTCAATCACGGAGCTCAGCTCAGCTAGAGGGAAAAGCAGTGGTGAGAGAACAGCAGAGAGATTCAGCAGAGGAAAAAAAACGGAATGAGAAATCCTTTCAGTCAGTTTTCTTTTCCTCTGCTGAATCTTTGCTTTTCCCTCTCTGTAGCTGAGCTCCTGATTGAAAATCTGCCTAGTGCTTCCCAGATCACACACAGCCAGTAAGAAGCACAGAGCAGCAAGCTAAGCTGATGCTTATACTTCTTCAAGACAGTGGCACAAGGATAAAACACATTCTAATCATCATCTCATATAGCTGGAACATAAGAGTACACTTTACACTTTTTTAAGATTGTATGCTCTATTTTTTATTTTTATAAAAGAATCATGTTTATTACCTTTCTACTAAAAGATTGATCTAAATCTTCAACTAATATTGTGTCAGATGTCTTACTGCACTAGATTTCTCAAATGGGTATGAGTTTGCAACTACTCACATGTAAGTTGCTTTCTGTAATGCATTCATTGTCATTTAGTTTTGGAATATCAGTGTCTTTGGGGAGCATTCTGTAATATTTGGCTCTGGTAATGATTCTGAAACCTCCCTACATTGGTGCAAGGTGAGATATTGCCTTGACTGTGAATTCTTTATCTTGCCATTTTTCTTGACTCAATATGGGATCCTAATTATATCAGACCTCTGCAGTAAGCTCTGTGAATTGTGAGTTGATGACTGTGTGCAGAAGATATTTTTTTTATAGAAACATATCGGTTATGTAAGTATTAAAGGGACAGTAAAGTCAAAATAAAACTTTTATGATTCAGATAGAGCTCTCTTTGTTCTCCTAGTATAATTTGTTAAAGGATATGCCTAGATAGGCTCAGAAGCAACAATAAAGGTAGCTAGCTGGAAGGGCAATCCTTAGGATTCACGGAGCCAAAACAAATTTGTGGACAATATACACAGCCACAAATCAGAACATAGGTTCCAGCAGTGCACTGCTGCAGCTTCTGAGCCTTTTCAATAAAGGATACCAAGAGAACAAATCAAAATAGATAATTGATGTAAACTAGAAATTTGTTTAAAATTGCATGCTCTATCTAAAACATTAAAGTTTAATTTTGACATTATTATTATATTGACATTTTTTTTTTTTATCAAATTCACATTTTTTTGGTGGGGGGGGGCCCTTCTTAGATTCTTGCACCTGGGCCCTGTGGTTTCTAGTTACGCCCCTGTATATATATATATATATATATATATATATATATATATATATATATATATATATATATATACATAAATAACCAAATAACGGTATAAAAGTAAGCTAAGGAAAAAAACAATAGATGTATATATACAATATACCAATATATACAGTAGAAAAATATTATACTTGACCTGCTGTCTGGACGCAGCACAGAAAAGAGGAAGTTACTATGTTATGTTTGGACTATTATACCCTAGCTGTGTGCTGATTGGTGCTGTACTGTTGCAACTTTTATGCAAATTTCCTTTGTTTTCTTTGCTGCTGTTTGGATTTCAGTAAAGATTTGATGAAAAATATAAAGCCTCCTGTCTTGCTGTAAAATTAGTATTTACTATTGCAGAACCCATGGGCAACAGGTAGTATGTGCTTATCAAACACGGGAGTATTTCTGCTGCATTACCTGTGGTGGTTGATTAATTTATTGCATAAAATGAAAATTTACATCCCAACTCAATAACCATTAAAGGGACAGTCTACTCAAGAATTATTATTGTTTAAAAAAATATATAATATCCCTTTATTACCCAATCCCCAGTTTTTCATAACCAAAACGGTTATATTAATATACTTTTTACCTATGTGAATACCTTGTATCTAAGCTTCTGCTGACTGCCCCCTTATTTCACTTCTTTCGACAGACTTGCATTTTAGCCAATCAGCACCGCCTAGCTGTGAAAAACTGTCAAAATAATAAGATAAGATGCGGTCTTCAAGGGCTTAGAAATTAGCATATGAGCCTACCTAGGCTTAGCTTTCAACAAAGAATTCCAAGAGAGCTAAACAAATTTGATAATAAAAGTAAAATGGAAAGTTGTTTAAAATTGCATACCCTATCTGAATCATGAATTGACTTGACTGTCAATACACATTGTACTGATAAACATCACAACAATACAACTGTAACCCTAGATATTCGTTTACATTAGTGTGTATTAATCCATTAGCTTTATAGTTACATATTTTATTTAAATATCTTTACTCTCCTTTTAAATATCATAGTCTCTTTTTTTTTAACCAAACAAAATATTTAAAATTATCTACCCCAGAGATAAGTAAATAGCAAAGTTAGAGATGATATTATTGACTCCTTTTTTTAGGTCATTGGGTCAATGTCATGTTTAAATCATGACTGAGTGACTGCTAGAAACAAGTAGCCAAACTGTGTGTGGATTGCATCCTATTCTTGTTACAGCTATCAAAAGAAAATGAATGCAGTGTGAAACTGCCTATGCCCATAATGCTGTCAGGAATTATTTTGGAATGAGCCTTAATTTATTTTCTATAGAGATCTTGAATATGTCTCTATGTACTTGGATAGCAAGGCGTTAGTAAATTTGATCAAATGATATAAGACGGCATTGTTCCAACTTCTTTAGAGTTAGTACGAAGTTGGTTTTGAAAACTTTGATGTATGTTAAATGCTTTTTGTCTGGAGGCTATCTGCTTGTTAGGAGTAAAGCCACAATACATTCCAGGCATTCTGCTTTTACATTTGTAATCCATTTCCACATTATTATAACTACATACACCCCTCACCCAAGATGACATTTTGAAGCATACTAAGCCAATAATTTAACACATTTGGTACTAGTCGGTTAAGAGCAGGACAATAGGTTTTCAGCACTTGAATAACGTTTTATAGAACCCCATTGACGTGTCATTTTAGTATTCATTTGGTTACGACATTTTATTTGTCATGCTTGGTCCATCCTCTTTCTTAAAGCTGGCCTTGATCACTTTGTTGTTCTATTGTGTTCCACAGGCAAATTAGTTCCTTTTGGCTGAATCTTGTCACATTTATCTGTTACTGGATCAGGTTTGGTTACGATCTTAGCCTCTGATATTGGAGCTTGTGGTGTGGCAGAATCCATAAGATTATCTGGGCCTAGACTCTATGTTACCACCTAATTAGCTACATTCTTGTTAATGGAAGAAAGCTTTCAGGCAGATCATTATTCACCATGATTGCCATTGTGGCTTCTAGAAGGATCACATAATACTCAATATTGTGTTGGACTCGTGGACAATAATACACTAAGGGCCAGATTATAAGTGGAGCGGTAAATATCACTTTCTTGAAAGCAATATTAGCCCTCTACTTAGTAATACCAGCGCACTCTAATGTTTGCTGGTATTACAAGTTGAAAGCAATGCGAAGGCAAGCTCATTGAGATCACAAGAACGCGTTTCCAAAGGCTCCAATGGGAGCCTCGTTCTCATGCTGTAAAACATGGCATGGGAACTCGCGCAGCGCAGTGGGTAAGTAGCACAATGATGGCAGCAATTTGTAAATATATATGTATATGCTTATATACATATACAGTATATCTATGTGTTAATATGTGCATATATACATATTAACACATAAATATTTACTGGGAACACACAGTTCCCATAGACCATCCAAAGGATAGAACCACATCAGTGTTTTTTTCTAAAATCGTTTTATGATATCCTTGTTCTAGTAAATGTGATATTATTATCTCTAGTATCTTTGGCAACAATTGTGTGGTTGCCTCAATTTGTGCTTGAGTGAAAAATGTTGATAACAGGGAGTGTCCATATATCTTGTATGTCTTTGAAACATGTTATGGTTGTATTTTATATGCTCCTTGCAGACTTTTGCTTTGCCTAAGTATGTTTGTGTGTCTCACTAGCTGTTGCTAACTGCACTGACTACTCTGCCCATTTGTTGTGAGCTCCTTAGGAGCGTACACACATGATCATCTGTATGGTTTTAGTTATCATGTGTTTCTTGCTGTCAAATCACTGTGAATCTTTGCTACAAAGCATCATTCCTATTCAAGTATGAGCTTAGTGAGACATAGAGCCTGTTTTGTCACGCATCTTTCTTATTCAAGCATGAACTTCATGACACCCCACTGTGAGTAAATGCTACAAAGCATCTATCCTATTTAGGCATGAACTTAGTGACACATAATTGTGAGCCTGTGCTGCCATCCATCTTATTTAAATATAAATTTCATGAAACCCATTGTTAGTGTGTGATACAATTATGTTTTTTTATAATTATGCTAGGAGAGTAGTAAATATATTATTCCTAAGGGAGCAAAGTCTCCTTGTAGTTGTCCATAAATAGAGCATCTAGGGAAATTAAGTAGTTAGTTTATAAATGTTTGTAAGGTGAGAACATAAAACCAGACATTTCCTGACAGCTTTTGCTTCTTCAGAGATACCGAGATATTTGCAGAAGTCCCAAGTATTCTGTAGCTTGCTGGAGATTCCTGTATTGGTGTCTATGTTACACAGTACTGCTCCCCTGCCTCCATTTGAATATAAAGTCTGGAACAGTGATCAAAATAACTTGCAGCTTTTGAAAAATGCTCCATGACTGCCCACAATCTGTCCAATCGCCTCAGACAACTAAATAATGCACATCAGTGGCTCAAATACTACCGTGGCTCGACCAAACCTTATTGCTGGGTGGTACAAACTCTATCCCTGGACAATAAAAACATAACTCATTAAGGGCCAGATTACAAGTGGAGTGCTATTTAACAATTCTGCTTGAATGTTAACTGCACCAGAAGTAAGCTTTTTGCACACATTGTGTTATGCTCATCTTATGACTTGAAAGTAAACTGTTTTTGTTTGCGTGATAACCCGCGGTACAATACCCAGTTCCCCCATAGAAGTCAATGGAGCAAAAAAAGTGGAAAAAACCTTAACACCCTACTCACGTGCAAACCTAATCGCATATTCTCAAGTACGCTAACCCGACATTAAATATGTATATTTTACATTACAATGTTCTTCACATAGAAGAATACATTATTTTTATTCATAAATACATATTTCTATATACATATGATGATATTTCTGCACAATATATATATATATATATATATATATATATATATATATATATATATATATATATAAAATTATATATAGGTATACATATATACAGATATATATATACGAATATCTATTTAAAATACATAGAACATTGTGCAGAACATTGGAATGTGAAATATTTACAGTAAATACAAAGTATAGCACTTTATTAAATTTGAATATTGCATAAATATGTCTTTTCATGTTTTCATCTACTTAACAGCAAAGGGCTCCAATGGACTTATATACAGTACTGTGCAAAGTCTTAGGCCGCCATTAGATTTGTTAATAGATAAGTTTTAATAACCATCCATATTTATTTTTTGGTCTCTTTATTAAGATACAAACAGAAAATACAGGAAATATGTACACAAAATATATATTAAAAAATCAGAACAAAATGGCTACTTCAGGCAAAAGTCACTATTTAGTGTGACCTCCCTTGACACTAAGCACATCTTGAACTCTTTTGGGGAGACTGTCCTGAAGTTTTCTGAAGTAACCTTCTGGTATAATATACCAGGCTTCTTTCAGCACTTCCCAGAGTTCTTCTTTCGATTTAGATTGTCTTTTATTTCTTTCTCTGTCCAGGTGATCCCATACTGCCTTTATAATATTCAGGTCTGGACTATGTGGAGGCCAGTCCATGACTGTCAGCGTTTTTTTTAGCTCCTTATCTCTCCAAATATGATTTCACTGCATGAGCAGTGTGCATGGGATCGTTATCATGCTGAAAAATAAAACCATTCCCAACCAGTGGCATGATGAATTAAAACCTTTATGTACTTCCTACTCCATGGGTCGTGCCCATCCTTTAACCATATTGGTCTCTTTAAAAAAAAAAAAAAAAAAAGACTATACTGTGATCCACTGCTGAGATAGCTACTCATTAGCCCTTCACGCTATACAAGTCCCCTTAAAAAACATAATTTATGCTTACCTGATAAATTTATTTCTCTTGTAGTGTAGTCAGTCCACGGGTCATCCATTACTTATGGAATATATCTCTTCCTAACAGGAAGCTGCAAGAGGATCACCCAGCAGAGCTTGCTACATAGCTCCTCCCCTCACATGTCATATTCAGTCATTCGACCAAAGCAGACGAGAAAGGAGAAACCATAGGGTGCAGTGGTGACTGGAGTTTAATTAAAATTTAGGTCTGCCTTAAAGACAGGGCGGGCCGTGGACTGACTACACTACAAGAGAAATAAATTTATCAGGTAAGCATAAATTATGTTTTCTCTTGTTAAGTGTAGTCAGTCCACGGGTCATCCATTACTTATGGAATACCAATACCAAAGCTAAAGTACACGGATGAAGGGAGGGACAAGGCAGGAACATTAAACAGAAGGAACCACTGCCTGAAGTACCTTTCTCCCAAAAATAGCCTCCGAAGAAGCAAAAGTGTCAAATTTGTAAAATTTTGAAAAGGTGTGAAGCGAAGACCAAGTCGCAGCCTTGCAAATCTGTTCAACAGAGGCCTCATTTTTAAAGGCCCAGGTGGAAGCCACAGCTCTAGTAGAATGAGCTGTAATCCTTTCAGGAGGCTGCTGTCCAGCAGTCTCATAGGCTAAACGTATTATGCTACGAAGCCAAAAAGAGAGAGAGGTAGCTGAAGCCTTTTGACCTCTTCTCTGACCAGAGTAAACGACAAACAGGGAAGAAGTTTGACGAAAATCTTTAGTTGCCTGCAAATAGAACTTCAGGGCACGGACTACGTCCAAATTATGCAAAAGTCGTTCCTTCTTTGAAGAAGGGTTAGGACACAGTGATGGAACAACAATCTCTTGATTGATATTCCTGTTAGTAACTACCTTAGGTAAGAACCCAGGTTTAGTACGCAGAACTACCTTGTCTGAATGAAAAATCAGATAAGGAGAATCACAATGTAAGGCAGATAACTCAGAGACTCTTCGAGTTGAGGAAATAGACATCAAAAACAAAACCTTCCAGGATAACAGCTTGATATCAATGGAATGAAGGGGTTCAAATGGAACGCCTTGAAGAACATTAAGAACTACGTTTAAGCTCCACGGCGGAGCAACAGTCTTAAACACAGGCTTAATCCTAGTTAAAGCCTGACAAAAAACCTGAACGTCTGGAACTTCAGCCAGACGTTTGTGTAGAAGAATAGACAGAGCAGAAATCTGTCCCTTTAACGAACTAGCAGATAAGCCCTTTTCTAAACCCTCTTGTAGAAAGGACAATATCCTAGGAATCCTAACCTTACTCCATGAGTAACTCTTGGATTCGCACCAATATAAATATTTATGCCATATCTTATGGTAAATTTTTCTGGTAACAGGCTTCCTAGCCTGTATTAAGGTATCAATAACCGACTCCGAGAAGCCACGCTTTGATAGAATCAAGCGTTCAATCTCCATGCAGTCAGCCTCAGAGAAATTAGATTTGGATGTTTGAAAGGACCCTGAATTAGAAGGTCCTGTCTCAGAGGTAGAGACCATGGTGGACAGGACGACATGTCCACTAGGTCTGCATACCAGGTCCTGCATGGCCACGCAGGCGCTATCAGAATCACCGAAGCTCTCTCCTGTTTGATCTTGGCAATCAAACGAGGAAGCATCGGGAATGGTGGAAACACATAAGCCATGTTGAAGACCCAAGGGGCTGTCAGAGCATCTATCAGCACCGCTCCCGGGTCCCTGGACCTGGATCCGTAACAAGGAAGCTTGGCGTTCTGGCGAGACGCCATGAGATCCAGATCTGGTTTGCCCCAACGAAGAATCAGTTGAGCAAAGACCTCCGGATGAAGTTCCCACTCCCCCAGATGAAAAGTCTGGCGACTTAGAAAATCCGCCTCCCAGTTCTCTACGCCTGGGATGTAAATCGCTGACAGGTGGCAAGAGTGAGACTCTGCCCAGCGAATTATCTTTGAGACTTCCAACATCGCTAGGGAACTTCTGGTTCCCCCTTGATGGTTGATGTAAGCCACAGTCGTGATGTTGTCCGACTGAAATCTGATGAACTTCAGAGTTGCTAACTGAGGCCAAGCTAGGAGAGCATTGAATATTGCTCTTAATTCCAGAATATTTATTGGGAGGAGTTTCTCCTCCTGAGTCCATAATCCCTGAGCTTTCAGGGAGTTCCAGACTGCGCCCCAGCCTAGAAGGCTGGCGTCTGTTGTTACAATCGTCCAATCTGGCCTGCGAAAGGTCATCCCCTTGGACAGATGTGGCCGAGAGAGCCACCATAGAAGAGAATCTCTGGTCTCTTGATCCAGACTTAGTAGGGGGGACAAATCTGAGTAATCCCCGTTCCACTGACTTAGCATGCACAATTGCAGCAGTCTGAGATGCAGGCGCGCAAATGGTACTATGTCCATTGCCGCTACCATTAAGCCGATTACTTCCATGCACTGAGCTACTGACGGGTGTGGAATGGAATGAAGGACACGGCAAGCATTTAGAAGTTTTGATAACCTCTGTCAGGTAAATTTTCATCTCTACAGAATCTATAAGAGTCCCTAGAAAGGGAACTCTTGTAAGTGATAATAGAGAACTCTTTTCCACGTTCACCTTCCACCCATGCGACCTCAGAAATGCCAGAACTATCTCTGTATGAGACTTGGCAGTTTGAAAACTTGACGCTTGTATCAGAATGTCGTCTAGGTACGGAGTCACCGCTATGCCTCGCGGTCTTAGTACCGCCAGAAGTGAGCCCAGAACTTTTGTAAAGATTCTTGGAGCCGTAGCTAATCTGAAGGGAAGAGCTACAAACTGGTAATGCCTGTCTAGGAAAGCAAATCTTAGGTACCGATAATGATCCTTGTGAATCGGTATGTGAAGGTAGGCATCCTTTAAATCCACTGTGGTCATGTACTGACCCTCTTGGATCATGGGAAGGATGGTTCGAATAGTTTCCATTTTGAACTCTTAGAAATTTGTTTAGGATTTTTAAGTCCAAGATTGGTCTGAAGGTCCCCTCTTTCTTGGGAACCACAAATAGATTTGAATAGTATCCCTGCCCGTGTTCCGTCCGCGGAACTGGGTGGATCACCCCCCTTAGTAAGAGGTCTTGTACACAGCGTAGAAACGCCTCTTTCTTTATTTGGTTTGCTGATAACCTTGAAAGATGAAATCTCCCTCGTGGAGGAGAAGTTTTGAAGTCCAGGAGATATCCCTGAGATATGATCTCCAACGCCCAGGGATCCTGGACATCTCTTGCCCAAGCCTGGGCGAAGAGAGAAAGTCTGCCCCCCACTAGATCCATTTCCGGATAGGGGGCCCTCTCTTCATGCTGTCTTGGGGGCCGCAGCAGGTTTCTTGGCCTGCTTGCCCTTGTTCCAGGACTGGTTAACTTTCCAGCCCTGCCTGTAACGAGCAACAGCTCCTTCCTGTTTTGGAGCGGAGGAAGTTGATGCTGCTCCAGCCTTGAAGTTACGAAAGGCACGAAAATTTGACTGTTTGGCCTTTGATTTGGCCCTGTCCTGAGGTAGAGCATGGCCCTTACCTCCCGTAATGTCAGCTATAATTTCTTTCAAGCCGGGCCCGAATAAGGTCTGCCCTTTGAAAGGAATATTAAGCAATTTAGATTTAGAAGTCACGTCAGCTGACCAGGATTTAAGCCATAGCGCTCTGCGCGCTTGGATGGCGAATCCGGAGATCTTAGCCGTAAGTTTGGTTAAATGTACGACGGCATCAGAAACAAATGCGTTAGCTAGCTTAAGTGCTTTAAGCTTGTTCATAATTTCATCCAATGGAGCTGTGCGAATGGCCTCTTCCAGAGACTCAAACCAGAATGCCGCCGCAGCAGTGACAGGCGCAATGCATGCAAGGGGCTGTAAGATAAAACCTTGTTGAACAAACATTTTCTTAAGGTAACCCTCTAATTTCTTATCCATTGGATCTGAAAAGGCACAACTATCCTCCACCGGGATAGTGGTACGCTTAGCTAAAGTAGAAACTGCTCCCTCCACCTTAGGGACCGTCTGCCATAAGTCTCGTGTGGTGGCGTCTATAGGAAACATTTTCCTAAATATGGGAGGAGGGGAAAAGGGCACACCAGGTCTATCCCACTCCTTGCTAATAATCTTTGTAAGCCTTTTAGGTATAGGAAACACGTCAGTACACACCGGTACCGCATAGTATCTATCCAACCTACATAATTTTTCTGGAATTGCAACCGTGTTACAATCATTCAGAGCCGCTAATACCTCCCCTAGCAATATGCGGAGGTTCTCAAGCTTAAATTTAAAATTAGAAATCTCTGAATCCAGTCTCCCTGGATTAGATCCGTCACCCACAGAATGAAGCTCTCCGTCTTCACGTTCTGCAAACTGTGACGCAGTATCTGACATGGCTCTCACCTCATCCGCGCGCTCTGTCCTTAACCCAGAGCTATCGCGCTTGCCTCTTAATTCTGGCAATTTAGATAATACTTCTGTCATAACAGTAGCCATGTCTTGCAAAGTGATTTGTAAGGTCCTCCCTGATGTACTTGGCGCCACAAAATCATGCACCTCCTGAGTGGGATGCGAAGGTACTGACACGTGAGGAGAGTTAGTCGGCATAACTTCCCCCTCGTTGTCTGGTGATAATTTCTTTACATGTAAAGATTGACTTTTATTTAAAGTAGCATCAATGCAATTAGTACATAAATTTCTATTGGGCTCCACATTGGCCTTTAAACATAGTGAACAAAGAGATTCGTCTGTGTCAGACATGTTTAAACAGACTAGCAATGAGACTAGCAAGCTTGGAAATACTTTTCTAAATAAATTTACAAGCAATATAAAAAACGCTACTGTGCCTTTAAGAAGCACAAAAAGCTGTCACAGTTGAAATAACAATGAACCAAAATAGTTATAGCAACCAATTTTTCACAGTAAATGTATTAAGTTAGCAAAGGATTGCACCCACCAGCAAATGGATGATTAACCCCTTAATACCCAAAAACGGATTAACAATTTAATAATTAACGTTTTTCTCACAGTCAAAACACACTGTCACAGGTCTGCTGTGACTGATTACCTCCCTCAAAATGAATTTTGAAGACCCCTGAGCTCTCTAGAGACGATCTGGATCATGGAGGATGAAGTAGACAGATTGTGACTGAATTTTTACTGCGCAAAAAAGCGCTAAAATAGGCCCCTCCCACTCATATTACAACAGTGGGGAAGCTCAGAAAACTGTTTCTATGCAGAAAACAAAGATGGCCATGTGGTAAAAATCATGCCCCAATAAGTTTTATCACCAAGTACCTCACAAAAAACGATTAACATGCCAGTAAACGTTTTAAACATACATTTGAAAAGTTATGAATTGTTATTAATAAGCCTGCTACCAGTCGCTTTTACTGCAGTTAAGGCTCATACATTATTTCAATATTAACAGTATTTTCAGAGTCAATTCCATTCCTTAGAAAAATACATTCAGTGTACACACACACACTCATCAGCCTAATACCAGTCGCTATCACTGCATTTAAGGCTGAACTTACTTTACATTGGTATCAGCAGTATTTTCTCAGTCAATTCCATTCCTCAGAAAAATAATTACTGCACATACCTCATTTGCAGGGGGGCCCTGCATGCTATTCCCCTTCTCTGAAGTTACCTCACTCCTCAGATGAGAACAGCCAGTGGATCTTAGTTACGTCTGCTAAGATCATAGAAAACGCAGGCAGATTCTTCTTCTAATGCTGCCTGAGAATAAACAGCACACTCCGGTGCCATTTAAAATAACAAACTTTTGATTGTAGAAATAAACTAAGTTAAAAAACACCACAGACCTCTCACAGCGACCTATCTAGTTAGGCTGCAAGAGATTGACTGAATATGACATGTGAGGGGAGGAGCTATGTAGCAAGCTCTGCTGGGTGATCCTCTTGCAGCTTCCTGTTAGGAAGAGATATATTCCATAAGTAATGGATGACCCGTGGACTGACTACACTTAACAAGAGAAAAGAGACTCTTAGAAGCACTTTCACTCACACTGATTAACACTTTTTAAACCAGTAGGACGCAATACAATGCGTTCGACTTAGCCTTAGCACTTCCTTTGTCGTTTCTTCTTTATAAATATGTTTTGATGCTCTCTATGTTGTATCAATCCTATCATGTGTTCTCTGTGGTTTTGTTACCATATACCTGTACAAGTCTCAATAAAAAATTTTACTTAAAAAAAAAAAAAAAAAACCTTTCTGTCCTTTCCAACATTCATGATCCCATCAATTAAGGCAATATTGCCAATACCAGTGGCAGAAATGCAGCCCCAAACCAGCACAGACCCTCCACCATGTTTCACTGAAAGCCGCAAGCACTCAATCTTCCATCTCTCTCCAACTCTTCTTCTCACATATTGTCGACTATTAGACCCAAAAATGTCAAACTTGTATTTCTCACTTGATAATACTCTTTTCCACTGATCTTCATTCCAATCTTTGTGAGCTTTAGCATATCTTTTCACCCTTTTCCCCTTCCAAAAAAGGGGTGTCAGGATTTGCCTCTTAGCCATATACACTATCCTTACGTTGTACTGCTCCTTTAAGAATCATTGCTTCTCATACCTGTCTCCACCCTATTTAAGGCACACCTATGTCATTCATTCGTTGCTTAGTATTGAAGTTATCACTACAATAGCTTAGCCCTCATTTGTGTGAACGCTGTTCACTTATTTTGCTGCAACCTTACCGTTCAATTTTAAGCTGCTGATCTACACTGTTGCTGTGTTGCTTATTTCTCATAACCCTTGGAATTCACTAAAGCCTTGTATCCTACTATTTCCTCCGATTATTGGAAGCCGCTATTACCTGAACCTGAGCCGCTCCTATCTCCCTTCTCAGCGCTACTACGGAGCTCCGCAACTATCGCGGTGACGTCACACGCCAGCTGCTCTCCCGCTCAGCCAACTCCTCTAGCCAGCTCTCCAGAACAAACTGTAAGTTTTCAGACTTGCTTTTCCGCCTGACAAAAACACCTCTATAACGGTTGTCCTTGAATCATTGCAAACTGAATATTACTCTATGTCAGTGTTCCGTTGTTATGTTGGCACATATCCAAACCTTGTTATAACCGTTACCTCCAGTCTGTCACTAATCTTTACTATTACTATATCCTGCTGTTATTCCCATTTATTTATTGATTCTTTATATTATAAACAATTCTTACATGTAAGAGTCTATGTATATTTATAAATATCCAATCTATGGAACTATTAGCAATAATTATCCCTGCAGTCTATAGTGTACCCACTTCAACAGCCTGCAATAGGGCTAACATTGCTAAACACTTCCTAAACAATAATTACAGCCTGCTGATACATGAAACCCACCTTCACACACCCTGTGACTATTGTGGTTTACAGTATCTTCTTGCTACATACATTTACTTATATATTGTTGCCATTTCCCTATCTCAGCAGTTGTGATTCAATTATCCTATTTAAAATACTCTATCTTTATTTTAGATTCTCTAACCAGTGTGACAAGGGGTTTCTTGGCTGCTACCCTTCCACAAACACAATTCCTGATCAACCTTTTTCGGACTGTAGAAGGGTCAAATTGGCATCCAGATGAAGCAGTCCGATGCTGAGCCAGGTCCTTGCTAGACTTCTTCTGATCTCTCAAAGAAGAAACTCTGAGAACCTTCTCATCAGATTTTAAGAAACATTTTCTTGGCCTTTCAGTCCTTGACCTCACCTGATTCTTCAAATTTATTTATAACAGCTTGAATACCACATTTTGAGTATCCAGTTTGTTTGCTGATTTCCCTTTGAGAGTGGCCTTGCTAATGCAAAAGTATGATTTTATGTCTGCCAAATTCTTTGATCTTTGGCATTTTGAATGAAATGAGGTGATTGAAAGTTGGTCTTATTAGCAAGCATCCAATGAATTAAAGTCATACCAAATGTGTATTTAATGCTCAAGCATGTCTTGCACAACCCTGGTGTAAAATACCTTTTTCACAGCAGTTATTTTAAAAAGGAAATAGTAGGACAAATACAGGTGTTAGCAATGATATTAATTAGGGTTCCATTCCATTTAGGTTTTATGAGAGCCAGGTTTCTGCTCAAGTGTAAGGGGAGGTCACACTAAATACTTGCCACTTTAGCCTATAGAAGCTTTTTTCTGATTTTAAATGCTGCATACGAATATCCTGTATTTACTGGTTGTATTCTAATAAAGAGACTGGGAAATAATTATATATGGTCATTATACCATTGCTAGAACAATAAATCTAATGGTGGCCTAAGACTTTTGCACAGTACTGTATACTGTATGTCTATATATGTGTACATATGTATTTATATTTGTGTAAATACATATATACACATATAAATACATAAATACATATGTACACATATATATACAGTATAGATACATATTACTATACATGCATATCCATCTTTAGACATGTATATGTATGTATCTCTATGTTATAGCCATTTGCTTGCATTCCTTTTCTAAAACCTGAGCTCTTATAACTTTTGTGTGCAATTTTTTTTTTTAAATCATTTTTATTAGATGTTCTTATTATGAGTGTAACTGTACTTTGTAATGTATTTTTTATGTGTTTTGTGACACTTTTTTGTTTTGCAAAACAGTTAACCAGAGCTCTGAAGGTGCACTAACTTAACGAACGTTAACTTTAATTGCGCTCAAGCATTTACTTTCAACGTGTAATACGAGCAGAAAACTTAACGCATGTAAACACCAACAATATACATCTTAACTCTCATGCGTAATCTAGCCCTAATTATATGTATGTGTGTGTGCACATTCACATTTATACGTATAAACATAAATACACAGGTATACACTTATATAGAAATGTAGACATATATACATGTATTCACACACATATAAATATTTAGACATATATATATATATATATATATATATATATATATATATATATATATATATACACACTTTTGAGCCCTTCCCAGTCAAACACCTTGTCATATACCATATTCCTTTCTAATCAGTTTTTCAATATTAAACATATTTTTTTATTAAAAATGTTTATATATGAGTGTAATATATAATTTTAATATGTTTTAAATGTGTTTTGTGAAAGTTTTATTTTAACCCTAACACTTTACTTCATGTTCCGTTAATTCTTGTTACGCTATTTTGGCTTGCGCTTGAGCACAACTTGCAATATGAGCGATATTTAGCACGGTCAGTAGGTAAAGATGATCAAGCACTTCTAATAAAAGCATATGTTTTTAAATGAACATATGGTGGGAGTGCTGCCAAAGTGACCAAAATAAATATAATTAGACACAGGAATTGGCGCACCTCCAAACGCAGACCACATATTATTTCACATATTTCAACTTTTTTTCCTTATTTTTTCTTATTTGTCTTTATATTGCAAAAAAATTGCCTTCTTAATATTTCAACATATTTAAAATAAAGATGGGATCTTAGTCACACAATATGGCCATATTCTGCTTAAGCCAGTCACCACTTTCAAGGTGTCCCATAAAGACTGGTCCTAACTGTATAAGATTAGCCAAACTAAGCTGAATAATGTAATTTTTAATATATCAAAACCAAATTTCAAACTTCTCATCCAGACTGCATGGGATGAGGCTTACTGGCTACATATAATTTCACATATTTCAAACATATCTCTTAATGTTGCAAAAAATTGCTATCCAAATATATCCTAATACTATAAAATTAGCCATAATAAAGAGAAGTTCCAAAATAGCAATAGTATACCACTCACCCAAACTGCATAGGATGAGGCTTCCTGGCTTTATATACACACAGTTGAATAACATAGTATGGAACACACCTGAACAGGGTGGAGTGCTTTAAATCAAAGGGCTTTGGTCAGAACCCAGGTAATAAATCAGTAGGTAAAGATGATCAAGCACTTCTAATAAAAGCATATGTTTTTAAATGAACATATGGTGGGAGTGCTGCCAAAGTGACCAAAATAAATATAATTAGACACAGGAATTGGCGCACCTCCAAACGCAGACCACATATTATTTCACATATTTCAACTTTTTTTCCTTATTTTTTCTTATTTGTCTTTATATTGCAAAAAATTGCCTTCTTAATATTTCAACATATTTAAAATAAAGATGGGATCTTAGTCACACAATATGGCCATATTCTGCTTAAGCCAGTCACCACTTTTAAGGTGTCCCATAAAGACTGGTCCTAACTGTATAAGATTAGCCAAACTAACTGAATAATGTAATTTTTAATATATCAAAACCAAATTTCAAACTTCTCATCCAGACTGCATGGGATGAGGCTCACTGGCTACATATAATTTCACATATTTCAAACATATCTCTTAATGTTGCAAAAAATTGCTATCCAAATATATCCTAATACTATAAAATTAGCCATAATAAAGAGAAGTTCCAAAATAGCAATAGTATACCACTCACCCAAACTGCATAGGATGAGGCTTCCTGGCTTTATATACACAGTTGAATAACATAGTATGGAACACACCTGAACAGGGTGGAGTGCTTTAAATCAAAGGGCTTTGGTCAGAACCCAGGTAATAAATCAGTAGGTAAAGATGATCAAGCACTTCTAATAAAAGCATATGTTTTTAAATGAACATATGGTGGGAGTGCTGCCAAAGTGACCAAAATAAATATAATTAGACACAGGAATTGGCGCACCTCCAAACGCAGACCACATATTATTTCACATATTTCAACTTTTTTTCCCTTATTTTTTCTTATTTGTCTTTATATTGCAAAAAATTGCCTTCTTAATATTTCAACATATTTAAAATAAAGATGGGATCTTTAATAATAATTGTCACTATTTAAAAAAAACCACGAGAGGAAAATGGAAAGAACAGTCAAAAATCCTAAAAGAAAGATTCGTGGACAGAGGATACGATGCGGAAACCATAAACAGAACGATTGAAGAAGTGGAGAAAATGGATAGAGGGTCTATGTTGAAATACAAAAATAAGGACAAAACTCCAGAAAGGGACATTACCATACAGGTACCTTTCATCTCTGAATACAGCGAAAATAGGTTTCTAATCGAAAAAATAATAAAGAAGCACTGGCACTTTCTGAAAGAGGACAACATAATTGGGAAGGATCTAAAAGAATCCCCAACATTCATTTACAGAAAAACAAAAAACATTAAAACTATGATCGCTCCTAGTGTCCCCAAAGTAACTAAGAAAACCACAATGAAAGATCTACATGGGAAACAACTTAAAGGTTTTTTTCCTTGCCTCTCATGCAAGGCTTGCGAACATGGCAAGAAGAGTAACACATTCAAATCCAATATAACACAGGAGTCTTTTAATATGAAAGAAATGATTAGATGCCAGGATTCAGGCATCATATATCTAATTGAATGTGGATGCGGATTACAATATGTAGGGCAAACCTCTAGGAAACTGCGAGACAGAATCCGCGAGCATCTTTTACAGATAAAATGGGGAAAGGAAGATTTTCCGCTACACAAACATTTTAAAGAAAAACATAAAGGAAGTAACAAAACGTTCAAATATATGGGCATTAGTAGACCCACCAAAAATTGGAGAGGAGGGGATTTTGAAAAACAACTTCTGAGAGTAGAATCAAAGTGGATCTTCCTTCTAGACTGCATCTTCCCCAAAGGTCTAAACAGCAATACGGAAATATTCCACCTACTATAAGAGAAACAAAAAAACAATTCTCTCCCACTCCTAACTCTGCAAAAGACACCAGAAAACCAGAAAATATGGAAAGATGGGAAGAAAGTAGACTGTTTCAAACACAAGCCCCACTCTTAACCAATAATTTTAAAATTAAAGAAATTTTAAAACAAAAGAAATTTTAAAATGGTTTTAAAAGGTTTTAAAAAGTTTTAAAGGATTTTATAAGGTCCAAAACCTTTTTTAAAATCAAGGTTTCAAAAAGCTTTTACAATATATTTTATATATTTGAACATATAAGCTACCCCCAAACCTATTGGCAGACTCCTGAAATTGCAGAGGACACCGAGATCCTCGTGATAGGGGTAAAGTTTTTCATATGGTGTAATTTAATTAATATTAACAGGTTATATACAGACAAATACTATGCAATATAATATCATACTCTTGTTTTTAAGTAATGTCCACCTCTGTTCACGTAATGTTAGGTAACTAATATACAACTCCTGCATAACGTTTTTATATTTATATTTTTATATTTCTATTTTTATTTTTATTTTTTAATATATTTTACAAATGCTAAGCATCAACACAGTAATTACATATGGACACCCATTTATATGTACTCATTTGTGTCTTATAATTTATATTTTATTTGTATTTTTATTCTATACCAGACATTCTGAGCTATCAATACTAATACCAATTTCTAATCATTTAGTTTTATATAATTATACTTATTTATATAGAGATTGTTTTTTTATATAGTAACATCAACTATAAGGAACATTGCCATTACATATATTAACATACATAATAGGCTACTTTGTAATTTGCCTAGCCAATAGACTTTAACCCCAATATGTTAAAAGTGAGTTGGCAACTCCCACCGGCAAATACACATGATATATTTTTTTTTGGATGTTACGCGCATCACGCGTGTCACTTCAAGTCCGCAAATATACGTCACTTCCGGTGGGCCCCAACATCCGGTATAAACATCCGGTGAGCGGACATTAAGGAGAATTGGATAATTCTTGCCTAAAACTTAATATACTCATTGGGACACATTAGAAATGGGGGACAATATAATAACCAATTTTACAAATGTACTTTTAGCGTAATTTTAACCGCAAATTTTTGGCGCGAATTTCTGGCGCAAATTTTAGGCGCAATTTTTACAAACCATCCTATTGGCTATTAAAATACATTTAAAGTGTAGAAGCCAGACAGCTGCTACAAGTCTTGAGAAAGGTTCCTGAGGACCGAAACGCGTTGGCTATATACTGGTATTGCAGCTCAGAATATATCTGGTGAGTAGAATACTTTTGTTGCTATTTTAAAGTGATTTTATTGCACTATGTCTATTTTCTGTACACTTTTTTAGGTACAGGAGGATATCCCAATACATTTGATAAACCTTTTAAGAAGAGGAACATCAACCCAGCACTTTATACATTCACATTTGGATTAACTTGGAATTATATATATATTTTTTGGAGCTATTTGGACTTTATCTAACCAGTATTAGAATCCACTTGAGTATTTTTTATGATACATTTTTTATGACACATTTTTTATACACATCTCTAGGTGTACACCTTCACAATATCAATTCACTATCACATATATTATATACTTTTTATATGGGTTGCTGATCACAACTCATATATTTTTACATTTTTATATTTTTCTATATTTTTTCATTTTTTCATAATTTATATTTTTCACATTTTTTTCTCCACAATTTTTTTATTTTTACACCAACTTTGGACACTCTACTATATTTTTTGGACACTAACTTTGAACACTTGTTTTGGACATTTTGGTATGGGACTTAATTATCTGTATGTTACATAGGACATAACTTCTTGGACATTGTATGGGACATTCCATTAGAATGTTTAACCTATTTTGAATTGTAAGTTTATGTTAATAAAATGATTGTTTAATACATTTTAAAATTGCATCAAATATCCCTATTTTTAACTATTTTTAACTATTTTTAACTTTTTTACATTTTCAATTTTTTTTACTTTTTTAAATACTTTTTTCACATGGTTTTTTATATAGTTGTTGTGTAATACAATATAATATATTGACCTTTATGTAATATACATTCCCAGTCGTGGACACCATCTTTAGCAACTCAACCCTCATCTGGGGGTAGTGTAGCGCTGTATCTTGGCATTTCTTTTCACTTTTAACTTTGGAATCTGGTTGGGAGACTCCGCCTATATCAGATATAGCTTGTATGGTATTATTGTGGCGCTGATAGATATACATTTATTTGAACTTAAAACCGAGATTAATTGTCACGATTTAAAAACCACGAGAGTACGCGTTTTAATTTTTTTTGCTCTGTTTGTCATGAAAACGGAGGCGGAGAGGGAGGATGAGAGGCGGACCAGTGTGTGGCCGGGGGCGGACCTGAGAATACCCACGAAACGGCCATTATTGCAGAGATTGCAGAGTGTGTGGGAGCAACAGGCCTTCATCTGGGAGTGGTGTGGCGGTGGTCAAGAGGTAGTTTGGCGGTGGGACATGCGCTCAAAGTTGTGAGCAATAAAGTGAGTAGTGTACAAAAAATTTAAAGTGCCTTTTTTTCATTAACTTCTGTGACGCATAACATTGATTACATTCCCTGTCTGGGTCAATTTTAAAATATATATTAATTATACAGGGAGTGCAGAATTATTAGGCAAATGAGTATTTTGACCACATCATCCTCTTTATGCATGTTGTCTTACTCCAAGCTGTATAGGCTCGAAAGCCTACTACCAATTAAGCATATTAGGTGATGTGCATCTCTGTAATGAGAAGGGGTGTGGTCTAATGACATCAACACCCTATATCAGGTGTGCATAATTATTAGGCAACTTCCTTTCCTTTGGCAAAATGGGTCAAAAGAAGGACTTGACAGGCTCAGAAAAGTCACAAATAGTGAGATATCTTGCAGAGGGATGCAGCACTCTTAAAATTGCAAAGCTTCTGAAGCGTGATCATTGAACAATCAAGCGTTTCATTCAAAATAGTCAACAGGGTCGCAAGAAGCGTGTGGAAAAACCAAGGCGCAAAATAACTGCCCATGAATTGAGAAAAGTCAAGCGTGCAGCTGCCAAGATGCCACTTGCCACCAGTTTGGCCATATTTCAGAGCTGCAACATCACTGGAGTGCCCAAAAGCACAAGGTGTGCAATACTCAGAGACATGGCCAAGGTAAGAAAGGCTGAAAGATGACCACCACTGAACAAGACACACAAGCTGAAACGTCAAGACTGGGCCAAGAAATATCTCAAGACTGATTTTTCTAAGGTTTTATGGACTGGTGAAATGAGAGTGAGTCTTGATGGGCCAGATGGATGGGCCCGTGGCTGGATTGGTAAAGGGCAGAGAGCTCCAGTCCGACTCAGACGCCAGCAAGGTGGAGGTGGAGTACTGGTTTGGGCTGGTATCATCAAAGATGAGCTTGTGGGGCCTTTTTGGGTTGAGGATGGAGTCAAGCTCAACTCCCAGTCCTACTGCCAGTTTCTGGAAGACACCTTCTTCAAGCAGTGGTACAGGAAGAAGTCTGCATCCTTCAAGAAAAACATGATTTTCATGCAGGACAATGCTCCATCACACGCGTCCAAGTACTCCACAGCGTGGCTGGCAAGAAAGGGTATAAAAGAAGAAAATCTAATGACATGGCCTCCTTGTTCACCTGATCTGAACCCCATTGAGAACCTGTGGTCCATCATCAAATGTGAGATTTACAAGGAGGGAAAACAGTACACCTCTCTGAACAGTGTCTGGGAGGCTGTGGTTGCTGCTGCACGCAATGTTGATGGAGAACAGATCAAAACACTGACAGAATCCATGGATGGCAGGCTTTTGAGTGTCCTTGCAAAGAAAGGTGGCTATATTGGTCACTGATTTGTTTTTGTTTTGTTTTTGAATGTCAGAAATGTATATTTGTGAATGTTGAGATGTTATATTGGTTTCACTGGTAAAAACAAATAATTGAAATGGGTATATATTTGTTTTTTGTTAAGTTGCCTAATAATTATGCACAGTAATAGTCACCTGCACACACAGATATCCCCCTAAAATAGCTATAACTAAAAACTAACTAAAAACTACTTCCAAAACTTTTCAGCTTTGATATTAATGAGTTTTTTGGGTTCATTGAGAACATGGTTGTTGTTCAATAATAAAATTAATCCTCAAAAATACAACTTGCCTAATAATTCTGTACTCCCTGTATATGTTCAGTAAGTTGCTTGTAGGATGTTCAAATTGTAAATAATATATTGTTAATAATATAAATAAATACTAGATAGATGAAAGAGGATGATATAGAGATAGATACATAGATACTTAGATAGATTATAATTATTATATATTTAATATATACTTGAGTTAAGTTTAGAAGAAAAATAATCAATCATCATACACAGTGGTGCAGTGCACAACAATATCTTAAGTTTAGTATTTTTTCCCTCTAAGTGTTAATTTTTAAATTACATTACCATTACCCTTATTATACCAGTTTGCAGTCACGTAGTGTACCATACCACAAATATTTATTTTCTAATTAATATAAAAAATGATCTATTCTGTTCCGAAAAAAGTAATTTTGGTTAAAAACATTTTTTTATTTTGTCATTCTTTATGGTGGATGGATGCTGCTGCAATCCAAGATCAGTTTTTAAAATATTATTTTGCAATATAATAAATATTTAATCATTTTTTTATTGTAAGCTGCAATCAATGCAAGTCAGTTTGTTTTCTTTATCATTGCTGCTAGGCTAGTGCTGCAACAATAAAAAATCATTAATAGATTTTGGTGAGGCAAAATATCCAAAATAGCATGAGGCTTAAATGTGCAATGCATTCATTGTGATAGGTGGGCAATGCTCTATTAACCTGTGCACGTGCAGCCACAAAACAGCAGCCCTGAGGACGCCTAACCAATTGTGTTTAAGAAATAAGAAAATAGCTAAGCTAATATAAGTCAATTCAATTGTGAATGTTGTTTAAAATTGCATGCTCTATTGCTCTTGATTCAGAACAGAAATTAAATTAATTAATTTAATGAAGAAAAAAACTTCATCAATGGTGATTTTGAGATAAAAAGTCTATGCTTGCAAACATCATACTTTCCTTTTGATTCTGACCACACTGGAGTGGAGAGAATGTGGGCCAAGGTTTGAGAGAGGCTTTGGCCTCATGGGGACTCTGTGAGGAGCAACAAATATCAATCACCGTCACAGACAATGGCACAAACATCATCAAGGCTGTCGATCTAAATAAATGGACAAGACTACAGTGTTTTGGGCACAGTTTGCATCTTGCAATTGAAAATGCAGTGAAAGATGCAGCTGGAAAAAGAAGATGGCATTAACTCAAGCCCAGGAAGAACTTCAACTGCCAAAGCATTCACTTATAACAGAGTGCCCAACAAGGTGGATTTCAAGACAACAGATGATAGAGAGGGTTTTAGAGCAACAGAGAGCATTGACTCAGGTTCTTTCTGCAGACAGAAAAAACAGACATCTGGTTCCACAATGGCAGGACACTGATGTTCTTGAAGGCTTTGAGACTCTGGTTTTCCACCTGTATATCTCTAAATGCCTGAGTTAAGTTGTCCAGGTGCTGGTTTAAATTATGTAACTGAGGGGCCACATCTGATGGCTCCATTGTTACAAATTGTAATATTTTATGGCTGGTTTATTATGTAATAAATCACTTGTTTATGTGACAATACTTTACTTATCTTTAGAACTTTGGAAGTAGAACTGTGGTAAATATGTTAATGTAACAAACTGGGAAATATGCTTGCTAGTAAGGAAGCAAATAATCCTAATCTGTGATAATATTGCCCCAATAAGCTTCCAATAACAGAGTGTAATTACAGGAACACTTTATAGGCAGAGAATAGGTTAATATATAATACAGGACAAGAGCGGTTAACTAGATAGGGAAAATACCCTGATTAGTACTCTTAGCATATTAATATGGCACACTGCAGGTGAGGTGTTAACATAAACATTTAGTAATGGTAATGCTAGTAGTTTGCTGGTAGATATTATCCCAAGATGAAACAGTGTAGCAGATAGAACAACGTTCAATAAAGTAGCAAGCTTAAAGGTGAGAGCAGTAAGAGGAGCAAAATTAGATCACAACAAGTAAGAGCTTATACGGAACCTGATAACCTCATGTATGGCTATACTTGTTGCAAGGCTGATGGCACACAGAGTGCTTGAGATCCGGAGGGCTGTGTCAGAGCAGCTGGAGGTCTGTGCACACTGTGGAAGTTGGAATGCTGCCAGGCCTGAACAGCGTGTATCGAGTGAGCGGCTAGTAGTGACGTCAGAGGCTTCCGGTTTAGGATGACTACAAGCAGTGCTTTAGCCGAGGTGTGCAAGTATAGAAGCTTAAGTGCAGCTGAGTACTTTCTTTCACCAAGATACGAGCTGGAGATGTGAGTAGATCACTTCAATAAACCAGTAAAGAATTATTAGACAGTGCAGGCTTTATAGGCAGGAGGAGACAATGTTAAGGTGGTATAGGATTGATATAGCAGAATATATTTTAAGGTGGAATGTGTGAGATAGCACCATGACATACTCCCCCCCCCAAGGAAACATCAAAGAGGTTTCAGGGAGAAGGACGATCCGGATGCCTCCGATGAAACAAGGAGACCAACCTATCCGCAGAGAGATTCGAAGCGGGTTCCCAAGAGTCCTCCGAGGAGTCGTACCCGGACCAATGAACTAGATACTGCAGTTCACGATGCCAACGTCTGGAGTCCAGAATGGCCTGGACCTCGTATTCAGGATCCGGGGTAGGAGAATCTAGGGGAGTGGCCGACAGAGAGGTAGAAGAGCAACAAGGTTTGATGAGGGACACATGAAAGGTCGGGTGAATGCGGTAAGTGGGAGGAAGCTGTAGAGTCAATGTAACCGGGTTTGGGAGAGCAATGATCGAAAAAGGACCAACGAAAAGTTTGTTAAACTTCTTGCAAGGAGTTGGAATCCTCAGGTTCTTTGCCGATAACCAGACTTTCTGTCCTACAGCATAGGTAGGATGAGGGCGATGGCGTAGGTCATAGAACTTCTTTTGGGTGGCCTGCGCTTGCTTGATGTTATCCTGTATGGTTACGTAAATCTGTTTAATGGAATTAACCAGATCATTCACCTGAGGACAAGGTGAGTGTGTCATAGGCAATGGATGAAATCGGGGATGGTAGCCAGAATAGATATAAAAGGGAGAAAATCCTGTAGAAGTATTGGTGGTATTATTATACGCAAATTCAGCATGTGGGAGGTACGTGGCCCAAGATTCTTGTTTGTTGGAACAGTAGCAACGTAGAAATTGCTCCAGCCACTGGTTGGTTCTCTCACACTGTCCATTGGTCTGTGGGTGGTACGAGGTGGTCAAACACTGATGAACGTCCAATGAGGTACAAAGATGTCTCCAAAATTTCGAGGTGAATTGTGAGCCTCTGTCACTGAGTACTGTAGTGGGTATTCCATGTAAACGAATAATCTCTCTAAGAAATAACTGAGCTGATTTTTATGCAGTGGGTAGAGTTTCGGTCGGAATGAAATGTGCCATCTTAGACATGAGATCCACAACAACAAAGATGACGGTGTAACCTTCAGATTTCGGCAAATCAACGATAAAGTCCATGGAGACAGAAGTCCACGGAAATTCAGGAACAGGGAGGTTCTGTAATAAGCCCAGAGCTGGTTGGTGTGAGGGCTTACAGGTTTGACAGGTAACGCCCAGATTAATGTATTCTTTAACAGTGGTTCTCATGGATGGCCACCAAAAATATCTCTGCAGGAGGTCAAGTGTCTTGTGTATTCCCATATGACCTGCTAATAATGAATCATGGGCAATGGATACTGCCTGATCTCGCAGTGAGGGTGGAACGTATAGCTTTGAATCCTTGTAGAGGATTCCAGCATTATCAGGGGTAAGTGTGTAAGCGGTCTTAGTAATGTCTTGTTGTTGGTGTGTTTTTAGATCTGTTAGGTCATTCGATAGAAGACCTACAAAAGAAGATTTTGCAATGATGGTGGATGGATATTGGGTAGACTCAGGCTTTTTATCCCTTCTAGAGAGAGCATCTGCCTTTCCATTCCGTATGCCAGGACGGTAGGCGATGTGAAAGGAGAAACGAGAAAAGTAGAGGCTCCAGCGGAGCTGTCGTGCAGAGAGGGTTCTGTTTGTCTGGAGATACTGTAGATTCTTATGGTCAGCAAATATCACTATAGGTTGTTCTGTACCCTCCAATAAATGCCTCCATTGGTCAAAGGATGTCTTAATAGCCAACAACTCCTTCTCACCAACTGGATAATTCAGCTCAGCCGGTGTCAGAAGCCTAGAGAAGTAAGACACAGGATGTAATGAGTCCTTAGGAGTGGATCTCTGGGATAACACAGAGCCAATGGCATATTCTGACGCGTCAACTTCTAATACGAATTGACACTTTGTGTTTGGTAGATGGAGTATTGGAGAGGTGGTAAAGAGATGTTTTAGTTGATCAAAAGCGGTTTGGGCCTCAGGTGTTCAATGAAATTGAGTCTTTCCCTTAGTCAGATTTGTCAGAGGCTTTGTGATGGCAGCAAAGTTTTGAATAAAACGTCTGTAGAAATTTGCGAAGCCCAAGAACCGTTGAACTTCTTTCACAGAGGAGGGTATAGGCCATGATGATATAGCTGAAATTTTGTTATCCTCCATCTTTATCTGACCCTTACTGATGTGATAACCCAAGAAAGAAACCTCTGTGAGGTGAAACAAACATTTTTCTAATTTAACAAAGAGTCTATGTGTTTGCAGTCTAGACAAAACAAGCCTGACATGTTGTATATGTTCTGTCAAGGAGGGTGAGTAAATAAGAATGTCGTCTAGGTAGACAACCAAAAATGTGTCAAGGACATCTCTAAAAATATCGTTAATGAAGTTCTGGAATGTCACCGGGGCATTACACAGACCGAATGGCATAACCGTATATTCATAGAGACCATACCTAGTCCTAAATGCGGTCAGTCACTCGTCCCCGGCTCTTATTCTGACAAGGTTATAGGCACCCCTCAGATCCAGTTTAGTGAACACTGTGGCGCCACGTAACCTCTCGATCAGTTCTGGGATGAGAGGTAATGGGTATCTATTTTTTTTTGTTATTTTGTTCAGCTCACGATAATCTATTATCGGGCATAAAGACCCATCCTTGTTCTTTACAAAAAACATTGCTGCTGCTGCGGGTGAGGTGGAGGGACGGATGAACCCCTTTTTTAAATTCTCAGTAATATAAGTTTTAAGGTGTTGTAACTCAGGTCTTGAAAGGGGATAAATATGACCATGAGGTATGGTTGCACCAGGCAGCAGATCTATGGGGCAATCATAGGCCCTATAGGGAGGCAATACCTCAGCCTCTTTTTTTATAGAAAACATTAGAGAAGTCAGAATATTCAACAGGTATGACAGGAGTGGAAGTGATCAAAATATGTTTCCTAGGGAAGCGAGTGTTAGAACAGTAAGAGGAGGGGAAGGAGAGAGAAAGAGTGGACCAGTACAGAGTGGGTTGGTGTAAACAAAGCCAAGAGACAATGGGGTAAATAGGAGAGGATATGATATCGAAAGTGATTGTATCAGTGTGACCAGAGGAAGTTGTGACTAAAAGAGGGACTGTTTGATGTGACACCATACCAGAAGCTAAATGTGACCCATCAATGACTTTGAGAGGCAGTGGAATGCTTTTTAACTGAAAAGGAATTTTATTAGCTTCAACCAAACGAACATCAATGAAATTGGTACAAGCGCCTGTATCGATGATGGCGTTACTGCTGATCCTGTGCTGATCCCACTGTAATTGTAACGGTAAGGGGATATAAGTTGATGCAGCTGACTTTGTGTGAAGACAGTTACTGTCTGATCTTGTCTTACCTAGCTTTTGCTTCAGAAGCAGGGGACAATCCTTAACCACATGCTCCGTACCAGCACAATACATACACAGATTGAGATTACGGCGTCTGGTCTTTTCTTGCATAGTGAGAGGTCCTCTCAGGAAACTAATGTCCATAGGCTGGTCAGGGGGAGCAGTAGCAGTAGGCGGAGTCGGGAGCAAGCGGCGTGTAGGGTGACCAGAACTACCTCTTTCCTGCCTTCGCTCTCGAAGCCTGCGATCTATAGTAGTTGTTAAAGTATAGAAATCCTCTAGGCGATCTGGAATGCCAGTTCTGGAGAGTTTGTCCTTTTCCTCCTCTGACAAACCCATTCGATACTGATTCTTGAGAGAAACCTCATTCCAGAGCGAATCTCTGGCCCAAATCTTGAAACGAGTAATATACTCCTCTACTGGAGCTTTTAACTGTTTGAGTCCTCTGAGTTTAGTCTCAGCAGTAATCTGACGATAAGGATCATCATATAGATTAGATAAAGAAGGCATCAGAAGAATTCAGAATTGGGTCCTGGGACTCATAAAATGAGTCAGCCCAGGCCCGGGGTTCCCCTCGCAGGTATGAAAGAACAGTTAATACTTTAGATCTGTCTGTAGGATAAGTTCTTGGCTTCAAATCGAATAGCAACAGGCAAGCATTTCTGAACTGGCGAAAAGTGGATCTATAAGTAAAAATTTTTGAAAAAAATAGCCTCTGCGCTGTGAGTATTTACACAAAGCTGCTAAAAATAAATATAAGGAATCCCCAAACTCCTTAATAAAATTAGGACTAGAGTAATCACTTTAACTACAAACTGTAGCTAAGTGATAAGTTATTTAGCTGCGCTATCCAAAGATAGCTTAATGAGTGTAGTATACTAATATCTAGGTAATCCTATATTAGCACAACTATATCAAATGTATTTAAAATGTATTTATTACAATGCGAAAAAACAGAAAATTAAAATCAAATCAGTGCAAGCATATAATGATTAGACCATTTAAATACACACAATAAATGGATAATATGCAGGACATATAAAGCATAACATATAAAGCATACAAACGAGACCAATGGGATGATGTTGATGAGATGATATGGTTCCAATGTAATAGATTGTGGCATATGTGGCAAGCCGTATTAGTAAAGCAGACACATGTGTTTAATAAACACAGCGATGTTAGCAAGGTTAGCGTTTTACTTTTTCTTTCCCAAAGTTGCAGAGTTGGCCAAACTGCAGAATAGAGGCGAGAAGAATGGACAAGAAAATCCTTTTACAAACACAAAATGAGTTCAAATTGGCAAGGTGTTTACTAATACTTACACCGGAAGCCAAGTGATGTTCCTCTGTGTTTGTTTGTTCCTCCAAGCGGCAAATTTCAAACGGTCCTGTGCTTCCCTGGAAAGATCAGGTTACACAGCTTAGGAGAATGTTTGCGGCAGTCAGTACAATGTGGCTACGGAAGCCCAAGTAGTCCAGTATTAGAGTAACGCGTTTCGGCTGTGCGCAGCCTTTCTCAAACTCAATACTGTTGTGAATGGGACGATGGTATTTATTTACTCGTCTTAAAGGGATAGATGCACCCCCTTTTTTCTTTTTTTCTTTTCTTTAGTTTGCAGAATATAAATGTCCAACATATAATAACAGTGCAATTTTGCTATGGGGATATATTGTACATTAAAAGACAAAGTCCTGGTAACATATTTTATATAAAGAACAACACATAAAATTAATGGATAAAGAACATCGTTAAAACATCCAAAGAGAGATACCAAATGTAGTATGTTAAAATTACATTGTTTTTGGATAAAGGATCGCACTAATTCTAAGCTTAACCTTCAAATCTTTCTTATATCAAAACTACATGTAGAAAACTTAAAAGGGGAATTTATTAGATTGTATAGATCATAAAAAATATATTTTAAAACTTATAGAATAGATAAAACTAATTATTTAAGATATTGATAAGTCTTACTCAGATTACACACTTATCTGCATATGTATATACATATGGATCCATACGTATATCCATATACACATATTCCTAATAAGTATATTTATTGTTATTATTTTATACTCCTCAATTTCAAATAGTAGATTGAGGTTGGAATATTAGGATATTAAAATATTAGGACATTAAAATATTAAAATATTAAAACATTAAAATATTAAAATATTAAATATTAAAATATAGTACATTTGCTTCAAATTAGATTTTAAGGGCACATCTTAATTATGGCTTAGATCTTATAAATAGAAGTTAATCTTTCAAATAACAATTTAGGTCCAATTCCAAGTTTAGGCCTTGTGGAGTCAGGGTACCTAGTTGGAAAATCCACTTCCCTTCTCTTTTTAGGACTTCATTATGAAGGTCCCCTCCTCTCCAATTTTTGGAAACCTGATCTATACCCATGAATTTGAAATCCTTAAGATTGGCATTATTACAGGTAGCAAAATGTTTTGGCACTGGAAGGTCTTTATTACGATCCTTGTCGTGGTGCTCAATTGACAGGATATGCTCTCTTATCCTATCACGTAGGGGCCTTTCCGATTCCCCTACGTATTGAGCCCCACATTTACATTCTATGACATAAATTACATTTCTATCTGTACATCGAATCATTTGTTGAATTTTAAAAGTTTCTCCTGTGATATTAGATTTTACCTCTTTTTTCTTCATTCCATATTGACAGGACTTACACTTATGGCATGGGTAATACCCTTTAATGTCTTTTCCCCATAAGTCCTTTTTCTTTTTTTCTTGTTTTCTTTTTAGATCTGAAGGGGCAAGTCTCATTTTAAGATTTTTTGCTTTTTTATATACAATTTGTGGTTTATCTGGTATAAGTGGACCTATCTTCTCATCTGATTTTAAAATACTCCAATGTTTCCTTAGAATTTTTTCTATTATATTTTTATTGCCACTATATGTTGTAATAAATGGTAAAGACATTGCTTCATTTATTTTATTTCTCTTAGTTAAATCAGTTTGTTTTCCCTTTAGGATTAGGTCTCGGTCTAAATCACGTACATTTCCTATTGTTTTGTTTAAGATGTCGCTATCATAGCCCCTATTGATAAACTTCTCTTTTAAAATATTTGACTGTATATCATAATCATGTAGGGTACTGCAGTTCTTTCTAATTCGTACGAACTGTCCCTTTGGGATGTTTTCCTTCCATTGTGTGTGGTGGCAACTTAATTGATGTATGTAGTTATTAGCATCCACCTGTTTAAAATGTGTTTTTGAAAGTAACTTATTGCCATTTACAAATATTTCTAAATCTAAAAATTGTATATTGGTTTGACTCTTAGCACATGTAAATTTTAAATTTTTAACATTTGTATTCATGGATTTAATGAACTCATTTAGACCCTCCTCACTACCGTGCCAAATCATGAAGATATCATCTATGTACCGCCGATAGGTAACCAGGCCTGACCCCAGCACGCTATCTGTTAGGAAATCTTTTTCCCATAAACCCATAAACAGATTGGCGTAGCTGGGGGCAAACCTGGTCCCCATGGCGGTACCTTGCTGTTGGTTATAAAAGACATCCATAAAAGTAAAATAATTATGATTTAAAATATATTCTATACAATTTAAAATAAAACCCTTTTGTTCTTCTGGTAATGACTTATCTAAGTCTAGGAAATATTTAACAGCTCTCAGGCCATCCTTATGTGCTATGCACGTGTACAAGGATGTAACGTCACAAGTGACAAGAAAATCTCCTTCCTTCCACTCTATGTCTTTTATTAAATTTAGTATGTCTTTGGAATCCTTTAAATAAGAGGGTAAAGTTTTAACATGTTCTTGCAAGAATAAGTCTATATACTCAGATAAATTTGAGGTTATGGAACCAATCCCCGAAATTATTGGCCTTCCTGGGGGGTTTATGAGGGACTTATGTATTTTTGGTAAACTATATAAAATAGGTATCCTTGGATGTTTTGGCAATAGATATAGCATTTCTTTTTCTGTTAGTATCCCTATGTTATTTCCCGAATTCAATAATTCTTTAAGAGAGTCGGTATATTCATCTGTGGGGTTTTTTTCAAGTTTTTTATATGTGATATTATCTCCCAAAATTTCTTGACACATATTGATATATTGTTCCTTGTCTAAGACGACAATCCCCCCGCCCTTATCGGCCGGTTTAATTATTAGGTTGTCATCTTTTTCTAATTCTTTAATGGTATTTAGTTGTTTTTTACTTAAATTGTTCCTTAGTTTACCTATTTTTGTTTTATTAATATTTTCAATCTCCTTTAATATTAATTTTTCAAATGTTTCTATCTGCGGCCCTTTGTCATATTTTGGGTAAAAGCAGGATTTTTCTCTCAGTTTTGTGTGTTTAAATTTTTCTTGTGTTACACTTTCCTGTCTTAATTCTGGTTCATTCCTTATAAACCATCTTTTAACTGTTAATTTACGGATAAATTTATGAGCATCTATGTAAGTTCCAAATTTATCTAATTTAGCAGTAGGGGCAAAGGTAAGCCCTTTGCTGAGAATTTGCTCTTGGGATTTGTTAAGTATTTTACCACTTAGATTAAAAATACCATTCCCACCCTTATTTTCTTGACTTATGTTCTTTTTGTCTTTTTCTGTCCTTCTTGATCCTCCTCTACTTCCTCTCTTTCTGATGACCTTCTTTTTCTTCCTTCCCTTTGGGGTAATTGTTTTGTGTTTTTTATTTGGCCTAATTCTAAAAAAGAGGAGGAAGATAAAGAAGAAGCGGAGGATGATTTATCTCCATTTTCTAAGTGTTTCTTTTTTTCTTTCACTTTCTGGCCTATCGGGGTGTTACATTCTGAATTAGTTTTTGTTGGATCCAGTATTTCAAATCTATTTGAGGTGGGGAGAGGACCCTGCCCCCCATTTCTATTTAAATTGGGTGTTGGTCTCCAATCATGATCTTTATATCTATCAGAATTCCCATAATTTCCATAATTTCTATTCCTATAGTTCTGTTGCCTCCAATTGTCTCTACTTTCAAATTCAAAATTTCTTCCTCTATCCTCATTGTAAAATCTATTCGATCCATTCATAAAATATGATGTTCTATTTTCGTTTTGGTTAAAATAATTTCTATTGTGATTATAACCTTCATTAAAACTACCTCCAACAAAATTTCTCCTATCATAATGACCTTCATTAAAATTAGTTCTGACAAAATTTCCTCTATTTTGGTGGTTGTTAACCCTATTCCAATTGTTCTGATAATGCCTTGGTTCAGCACCTTTGGAATAGTTATAATAATAATTATTACCATTTCTTTTGTTAGATTCAATTATTTGGGAGTTAGATGATGAACTCTGCTTATTATCACTGTTTTTCTGTTGTTCATTAGTAAACTGCCCCGCAGTATCCTTACTGGCCTCATTCTTTTCATTATATCTCCATCTATGTGAAATATATTTATCCTTATCTGGTTTACTCTCGTGAGACAAATAGTCATCACGGTCTCTTTCGAATTTCCTAATTTTTAATGCCAAAATTTCTTCCTTTGTCTTGTCCATTAGGGCCTTTATCTCTTTCTCTTTAATTTTATATTCTTCCAGCTCTTTATATTCATTAATTTTTTCTTCCAAGAGACGAATTTCTATTTCTAGTTGTTTTAAAATTTCGCCTCTGTGGTCCTTAATTAGTCTCATTAGTTTAAAAGAAGCCTCTTCTAATATTTCATTCCACTTGTTTTTAAAATCAGCCTCTTCGACTTTAAAAGAACATTCTTTTTTTATTCTTAACCCTCTTGGGACTCTTTTATGTTCCAAGTATTTTTCAATAAAGATATATTCTGTTCTATGTTTAAATTCTGCTATCATTTTAGTTTGTAGTTCTTTCATTAATTCTACTAATAAATCCAGCTTTTCAGTAGTGATTGCTGTTTCTACATGTAATTTATCATTAGAAAGCATATTATATATATCTTTATAAAGATTAGTTCTGTATTCAAAAACATTGTTTTCATTATTAGTATCTACCATACTCACTGCTGCAGGTGGCTATTATAGGGGATTTTGAACAACAAGTAAAAATTTTTGAAAAAAATAGCCTCTGCGCTGTGAGTATTTACACAAAGCTGCTAAAAATAAATATAAGGAATCCCCAAACTCCTTAATAAAATTAGGACTAGAGTAATCACTTTAACTACAAACTGTAGCTAAGTGATAAGTTATTTAGCTGCGCTATCCAAAGATAGCTTAATGAGTGTAGTATACTAATATCTAGGTAATCCTATATTAGCACAACTATATCAAATGTATTTAAAATGTATTTATTACAATGCGAAAAAACAGAAAATTAAAATCAAATCAGTGCAAGCATATAATGATTAGACCATTTAAATACACACAATAAATGGATAATATGCAGGACATATAAAGCATAACATATAAAGCATACAAACGAGACCAATGGGATGATGTTGATGAGATGATATGGTTCCAATGTAATAGATTGTGGCATATGTGGCAAGCCGTATTAGTAAAGCAGACACATGTGTTTAATAAACACAGCGATGTTAGCAAGGTTAGCGTTTTACTTTTTCTTTCCCAAAGTTGCAGAGTTGGCCAAACTGCAGAATAGAGGCGAGAAGAATGGACAAGAAAATCCTTTTACAAACACAAAATGAGTTCAAATTGGCAAGGTGTTTACTAATACTTACACCGGAAGCCAAGTGATGTTCCTCTGTGTTTGTTTGTTCCTCCAAGCGGCAAATTTCAAACGGTCCTGTGCTTCCCTGGAAAGATCAGGTTACACAGCTTAGGAGAATGTTTGCGGCAGTCAGTACAATGTGGCTACGGAAGCCCAAGTAGTCCAGTATTAGAGTAACGCGTTTCGGCTGTGCGCAGCCTTTCTCAAACTCAATACTGTTGTGAATGGGACGATGGTATTTATTTACTCGTCTTAAAGGGATAGATGCACCCCCTTTTTTCTTTTTTTCTTTTCTTTAGTTTGCAGAATATAAATGTCCAACATATAATAACAGTGCAATTTTGCTATGGGGATATATTGTACATTAAAAGACAAAGTCCTGGTAACATATTTTATATAAAGAACAACACATAAAATTAATGGATAAAGAACATCGTTAAAACATCCAAAGAGAGATACCAAATGTAGTATGTTAAAATTACATTGTTTTTGGATAAAGGATCGCACTAATTCTAAGCTTAACCTTCAAATCTTTCTTATATCAAAACTACATGTAGAAAACTTAAAAGGGGAATTTATTAGATTGTATAGATCATAAAAAATATATTTTAAAACTTATAGAATAGATAAAACTAATTATTTAAGATATTGATAAGTCTTACTCAGATTACACACTTATCTGCATATGTATATACATATGGATCCATACGTATATCCATATACACATATTCCTAATAAGTATATTTATTGTTATTATTTTATACTCCTCAATTTCAAATAGTAGATTGAGGTTGGAATATTAGGATATTAAAATATTAGGACATTAAAATATTAAAATATTAAAACATTAAAATATTAAAATATTAAATATTAAAATATAGTACATTTGCTTCAAATTAGATTTTAAGGGCACATCTTAATTATGGCTTAGATCTTATAAATAGAAGTTAATCTTTCAAATAACAATTTAGGTCCAATTCCAAGTTTAGGCCTTGTGGAGTCAGGGTACCTAGTTGGAAAATCCACTTCCCTTCTCTTTTTAGGACTTCATTATGAAGGTCCCCTCCTCTCCAATTTTTGGAAACCTGATCTATACCCATGAATTTGAAATCCTTAAGATTGGCATTATTACAGGTAGCAAAATGTTTTGGCACTGGAAGGTCTTTATTACGATCCTTGTCGTGGTGCTCAATTGACAGGATATGCTCTCTTATCCTATCACGTAGGGGCCTTTCCGATTCCCCTACGTATTGAGCCCCACATTTACATTCTATGACATAAATTACATTTCTATCTGTACATCGAATCATTTGTTGAATTTTAAAAGTTTCTCCTGTGATATTAGATTTTACCTCTTTTTTCTTCATTCCATATTGACAGGACTTACACTTATGGCATGGGTAATACCCTTTAATGTCTTTTCCCCATAAGTCCTTTTTCTTTTTTTCTTGTTTTCTTTTTAGATCTGAAGGGGCAAGTCTCATTTTAAGATTTTTTGCTTTTTTATATACAATTTGTGGTTTATCTGGTATAAGTGGACCTATCTTCTCATCTGATTTTAAAATACTCCAATGTTTCCTTAGAATTTTTTCTATTATATTTTTATTGCCACTATATGTTGTAATAAATGGTAAAGACATTGCTTCATTTATTTTATTTCTCTTAGTTAAATCAGTTTGTTTTCCCTTTAGGATTAGGTCTCGGTCTAAATCACGTACATTTCCTATTGTTTTGTTTAAGATGTCGCTATCATAGCCCCTATTGATAAACTTCTCTTTTAAAATATTTGACTGTATATCATAATCATGTAGGGTACTGCAGTTCTTTCTAATTCGTACGAACTGTCCCTTTGGGATGTTTTCCTTCCATTGTGTGTGGTGGCAACTTAATTGATGTATGTAGTTATTAGCATCCACCTGTTTAAAATGTGTTTTTGAAAGTAACTTATTGCCATTTACAAATATTTCTAAATCTAAAAATTGTATATTGGTTTGACTCTTAGCACATGTAAATTTTAAATTTTTAACATTTGTATTCATGGATTTAATGAACTCATTTAGACCCTCCTCACTACCGTGCCAAATCATGAAGATATCATCTATGTACCGCCGATAGGTAACCAGGCCTGACCCCAGCACGCTATCTGTTAGGAAATCTTTTTCCCATAAACCCATAAACAGATTGGCGTAGCTGGGGGCAAACCTGGTCCCCATGGCGGTACCTTGCTGTTGGTTATAAAAGACATCCATAAAAGTAAAATAATTATGATTTAAAATATATTCTATACAATTTAAAATAAAACCCTTTTGTTCTTCTGGTAATGACTTATCTAAGTCTAGGAAATATTTAACAGCTCTCAGGCCATCCTTATGTGCTATGCACGTGTACAAGGATGTAACGTCACAAGTGACAAGAAAATCTCCTTCCTTCCACTCTATGTCTTTTATTAAATTTAGTATGTCTTTGGAATCCTTTAAATAAGAGGGTAAAGTTTTAACATGTTCTTGCAAGAATAAGTCTATATACTCAGATAAATTTGAGGTTATGGAACCAATCCCCGAAATTATTGGCCTTCCTGGGGGGTTTATGAGGGACTTATGTATTTTTGGTAAACTATATAAAATAGGTATCCTTGGATGTTTTGGCAATAGATATAGCATTTCTTTTTCTGTTAGTATCCCTATGGATCTATCACCAGTAAATTTCTCAGGGTAAGAAACCTGGGGCTCAGCCTGGTGGTCATTTACAGCGTTCCTATTGGCCAACACTTCTCTAAGACAGGCTTTGAGACTCTGGTTTTCCACCTGTATATCTCTAAATGCCTGAGTTAAGTTGTCCAGGTGCTGGTTTAAATTATGTAACTGGGGGGCCACATCTGATGGCTCCATTGTTACAAATTGTAATATTTTATGGCTGGTTTATTATGTAATAAATCACTTGTTTATGTGACAATACTTTACTTATCTTTAGAACTTTGGAAGTAGAACTGTGGTAAATATGTTAATGTAACAAACTGGGAAATATGCTTGCTAGTAAGGAAGCAAATAATCCTAATCTGTGATAATATTGCCCCAATAAGCTTCCAATAACAGAGTGTAATGATTACAGGAACACTTTATAGGCAGAGAATAGGTTAATATATAATACAGGACAAGAGCGGTTAACTAGATAGGGAAAATACCCTGATTAGTACTCTTAGCATATTAATATGGCACACTGCAGGTGAGGTGTTAACATTAACATTTAGTAATGGTAATGCTAGTAGTTTGCTGGCAGATATTATCCCAAGCTGAAACAGTGTAGCAGATAGAACAACGTTCAATAAAGTAGCAAGCTTAAAGGTGAGAGCAGTGAGAGGAGCAAAATTAGATCACAACAAGTAAGAGCTTATACGGAACCTGATAACCTCATGTATGGCTATACTTGTTGCAAGGCTGATGGCACACAGAGTGCTTGAGATCCGGAGGGCTGTGTTAGAGCAGATGGAGGTCTGTGCACGCTGCGGAAGTTGGAACATTGCCAGGCCTGAACAGCGTGTATCGAGTGAGCGGCTAGTAGTGATGTCAGAGGCTTCCGGTTTAGGATGACTACAAGCAGTGCTTTAGCCGAGGTGTGCAAGTATAGAAGCTTAAGTGCAGCTGAGTACTTTCTTTCACCAAGATACAAGCTGGAGATGTGAGTAGATCACTTCAATAAACCAGCAAAGAATAATTAGACAGTGCAGGCTTTATAGGCAGGAGGAGACAATGTTAAGGTGGTATAGGATTGATATAGCAGAATATATTTTAAGGTAGAATGTGTGAGATAGCACCATGACAGTAAGACACTGGGTCAAGTTCAAGATTTTACTAATGTCCTTTCTGGAGAGAACTACGTCAGTGTATACTATCTGAAACCAGTTCTGCATCTATTAAACACAAATATACTGGCTCTGGAGGAAGATGATTCTGACCTGACCAAGACACTGAAATCCAAAATTCTTAAATATATGGATAGAAATTATGAAGATACTCAAGATCTGCTAGATATGGCATCATTCCTTGATCCACGATTCAATACAAGCTACATAAATGTGGATAAAATTCCAAGCATCAAGGCCAGGGTGATGTCTAATATGGCTATTGTGTCTGAGCAGCAAGTCGTGCAGGAGCCAAGTCAAGCAATCAGCAGTCCCCCATGCAAATTAATTGTAAATGTAGAAGATGTAGAAGACACAGTGCCAGCAACTGCAGCAGATGCTTCTCCTCCCGCAAAGAAATCAAGAAAGTCTTAAGAAGCTTTTCCAAGACTGAGTTCGCTGGGCCATCTCTGCAACTTGAAGAAGCCATAGAATCAGAGCTGAACAGCAATCCTGCTTTCTCCCTCCATTGATAGTGAAACAAACCTTCTGCAACGGTGGAAATTGGAAACTACATCAGATTAACTTTCCCAAATTGAGCAAGCTTGCACAAAAATATATTTGTGTTCCTGTAACAACTTCACCATCAGAGAGGGTGTTTAGCACAGGAGGAAATGTGGTGATATAATAGTATAATATATAATGGCTTCAAGGAACTGAAATATCAATAAGCTATGTGTGATAGGAAATACAAGTTAAGTCATATATAGGACTCAAACAGAGAATACGATTGATAAATGGAGTTTATTAAATACCATAATATGGATTATACCATGAATAAAATAATTTGCATACAAAGAGAGAAGCGCTCTACCAGGAACGAACAACAGCTCAGTGGCTTGTTCTATGGCGATTTACCACCCGGAAGCAGCCTCTTTTAGACCAGTGTGCTTTTCACAGAAGAAAACTTTCCTGAAGTATATCAGTCTGATCCTGCCAAGTAAGGTCAGTCCAGCCCCGAAATACCAGGCAATTCTCCTCTGAACAAGGAACATGACAACCCCAGACGATCGTTTCGGCCTCCTATGGGCCTCGTCAGTGAGGTGCAGCCACATTCCTCTAAGCACACTGGGCAAGGAGTCCACGTCTGGTTTCCCCCATCACCCATAGGGAGACTTCCCAAGGGTCATAATAATTTGCATACAAAGAGAGAAGCGCTCTACCAGGAACGAACAACAGCTCAGTGGCTTGTTCTATGGCGATTTACCACCCGGAAGCAGCCTCTTTTAGACCAGTGTGCTTTTCATAGAAGAAAACTTTCCTGAAGTATATCAGTCTGATCCTGCCAAGTAAGGTCAGTCCAGCCCCGAAATACCAGGCAATTCTCCTCTGAACAAGGAACATGACAACCCCAGACGATCGTTTCGGCCTCCTATGGGCCTCGTCAGTGAGGTGCAGCCACATTCCTCTAAGCACACTGGGCAAGGAGTCCACGTCTGGTTTCCCCCATCACCCATAGGGAGACTTCCCAAGGGTCATAATAATTTGCATACAAAGAGAGAAGCACTCTACCAGGAACGAACAACAGCTCAGTGGCTTGTTCTATGGCGATTTACCACCCGGAAGCAGCCTCTTTTAGACCAGTGTGCTTTTCACAGAAGAAAACTTTCCTGAAGTATATCAGTCTGATCCTGCCAAGTAAGGTCAGTCCAGCCCCGAAATACAAGGCAATTCTCCTCTGAACAAGGAACATGACAACCCCAGACGATCGTTTCGGCCTCCTATGGGCCTCGTCAGTGAGGTGCAGCCACATTCCTCTAAGCACACTGGGCAAGGAGTCCACGTCTGGTTTCCCCCATCACCCATAGGGAGACTTCCCAAGGGTCATAATAATTTGCATACAAAGAGAGAAGCGCTCTACCAGGAACGAACAACAGCTCAGTGGCTTGTTCTATGGCGATTTACCACCCGGAAGCAGCCTCTTTTAGACCAGTGTGCTTTTCACAGAAGAAAACTTTCCTGAAGTATATCAGTCTGATCCTGCCAAGTAAGGTCAGTCCAGCCCCGAAATACCAGGCAATTCTCCTCTGAACAAGGAACATGACAACCCCAGACGATCGTTTCGGCCTCCTATGGGCCTCGTCAGTGAGGTGCAGCCACATTCCTCTAAGCACACTGGGCAAGGAGTCCACGTCTGGTTTCCCCCATCACCCATAGGGAGACTTCCCAAGGGTCATAATAATTTGCATACAAAGAGAGAAGCGCTCTACCAGGAGCGAACAACAGCTCAGTGGCTTGTTCTATGGCGATTTACCACCCGGAAGCAGCCTCTTTTAGACCAGTGTGCTTTTCACAGAAGAAAACTTTCCTGAAGTATATCAGTCTGATCCTGCCAAGTAAGGTCAGTCCAGCCCCGAAATACCAGGCAATTCTCCTCTGAACAAGGAACAAGGAACATGACAACCCCAGACGATCGTTTCGGCCTCCTATGGGCCTCGTCAGTGAGGTGCAGCCACATTCCTCTAAGCACACTGGGCAAGGAGTCCACGTCTGGTTTCCCCCATCACCCATAGGGAGACTTCCCAAGGGTCATAATAATTTGCATACAAAGAGAGAAGCGCTCTACCAGGAACGAACAACAGCTCCAGGTTGAGCGCTTCTCTCTTTTTATTTATGCAAATTATGACATTTTGGGAAGTCTCCCTAAGTGTGATGCGGGAATCCAGACGTGGACCCGTTGCTCAGTGTGCCTAGAGGGATATGGCTGCACCTCACTGACGAGGCCCACAGTAGGCCGAAAAGTACGTCTGGGGTTTTGCTGTTTCTCTTGTTCAGAGAGGGATTGCCTGGTATTTCGGGGCTGGACTGTACTGTGAAGTCAGGATCAGACTGATATGCTTCAGGAAAGTTTTTCTCTGTGAAAGGCACATATTGAGCAAAAAGAGGCTGCTTCTTGGGTGGTAACTAGCCATAGAACAAGCTATTATGCTATTGTTCGTTTCCAGGTTGAGCGCTTCTCTCTTTTTATTTATGAATAAAATAATGACACCGGTGTCAAATCTATAAAAAACATTCTATTATAATACTATAAAATAACTAAAATATTATAACTATATAGCACCAAACTATACAAGGACTGATAAACTAAATAAAATTATAATTAAATAACCTGAGAATACATTGCTTCCATTTTGTGTATTATATACAGTGATGTTGATTTTTAATCTAATGTATCATTAGGAATCAATTCTGTAGTCCTCAAAACTACAGTATTGATTCCTAGCTATTGATACATTAGATTAAAAATCAACATCACTGTATATAATACACACAATGGAAGCAATCTATTCTCAGGTCATTTAATTGTCATTTTATTTAGTTTATCAGTCCTTATATTGTTTGGTGCTATATAGTTATAATATTTTAGCTATTTTATAGTATTGTAATAGATTGTATTTTATAGATTTAACACCGGTATCATTATTTTATTCATGGTATAATACATATTATGGTATTTAATAAACTCAATTTATCAATCCTATTCTCTGTTTGAGTCCTATATATGACTTAACTTGTATTTCCTATCACACATAGCTTATTGATATTTCAGTTCCTTGAAGCCATTATATATTATATTATTATATTTTCTACATTGTATTAGCCTTTATTTTGGCCGAGTTTTGAATCTGACTCAAATAGGTTATAGACTACTATAAGGTATACATTAATAATAAAAATTTACTTTTTGGGAATCAGCATTCATTTGCACCACCTTTGGTAATTTTTGATATTTTACAACTGTGTTTTTTTGGGGAATAATAAAGTTTTTGAGGTGTGCAGCATTCCCTTCTGGCCAGGACAGATATATCACATCATTAAGCTTGTTACTAGGAAATGTGGTGACCTGTCAACATAATATGTATTATCATTTTGGATTTCAAACATTAACCTTAACCAGTCCACCACCAGCAGTAATGCTTGAAATCCAAAATGGTACTACATAATCAGATGTTGTTTTTTTTTATCCAAAAATCTAACCAATCAGTAAACAATGCACATTTTTTAAGTTATATATTATTTATGTTATTTTCAGATCTTAAATATATACACCTAGATTACGAGTCTTGCGTTAGCCTTAAAAAGCAGCGTTGAGAGGTCCCAACTCTGCTTTTTAACGCCGGCTGTTATTACAAGTCTGGCAGGTACAGGTGTACCGCTCACTTTTTTTCTGCGACTCGAGCATACCGCAAATCCACTTACGTAAATTGCGCATCCTATCTTTTTAATGGGATTTTCCTAACGCCAGTATTACGAATCTTGGAAAAAGTGAGCGGTAGACCCTCTCCTGTCAAGACTCCTACCACATTTAAAAGTCAGTAGTTAAAGGACCAGTCAATACAGTAGATTTGCATAATCAACAAATGCATGATAAGAAGACAATACAATAGCACTTAGTCTGAACTTCAAATGAGTAGTAGATTTTTGTTAAACAAATTGCAAAATTATGTCTATTTCTACTCCCCCTGTATCATGTGACAGCCATCAGCCAATCACAAATGCATATATGTATATGCAGTGAATTCTTGCACATGCTCAGTAGAAGTTGGTGACTCAAAAAGTGTAAATATAAAAAGACTGTGCACATTTTGTTAATTGAAGTAAATTGGAAAGTTGTTTAAAATTGTATGATGTATCTGAATCTTGAAGTTTAATTTTGACTTGAGTGTCCCTTTAAGAGTTTTATGGGTAAACGCCGTAACATAAAACTCTTAACTAAAGTGCTAAAAAGTACACTAACACCCATAAACTACCTATTAACCCCTAAACCGAGGCCCCCTCCACATCACAAACACTTAAATAAATTTTTTAACCCCTAATCTGCCGACCGGACATTACCGCAACTTCAATATATATATTAACCCCTAAACCACCGCACTCTCGCCTCGCAAACATTAGTTACATTTTATTAACCCCTAATCTGCCGTCCCTAACATCATCAACACCTACCTACATTTATTAACCCCTAATCTGCCGCCCCCAATGTCGCCGCAACTATATTAAATTTATTAACCCCAAAATCTAAGTCTAACCCTAACCCTAACACCCCCCTAACTTATATATAATTTCAATAAATCAAAATAAAATTACTACAATTAAATAAATTATTCCTATTTAAAACTAAATACTTACCTATAAAATAAACCCTAAAATAGCTACAATATAACTAATAGTTACATTGTAGCTATCTTAGGGTTTATTTTTATTTTACAGGCAACTTTGTATTTATTTTAACTAGGTACAATAGTTATTAAATAGTTATTAACTATTTAATAACTTCCTAGTTAAAATAAATACAAATATACCTGTAAAATAAATTCTAACCTAAGTTACAATTACACCTAACACTACACTATAATTAAATAAATTACCTAAATTAACTACAATTAATTACAATTAAATTCAATAAACTAAATTACGGGGAAAAAAACACTAAATTACAGAAATTAATAAAATAATTAAAAAAAATTAAAACTAATTACACCTAATCTAATCCCCCTAATAAAATAAAAAAAGCCCCCCAAAATAATTAAAATTCCTACCCTATACTAAATTGCAAATAGCCCTTAAAAGGGCTTTTTGCGGGGCATTGCCCCAAAGTAATCAGCTATTTTACCTGTAAAAAAAGACAATACCCCACAACATTACAACCCACCACCCACACACCCAACCCTACTCTAAAACCCACCCAATCCCCCCTTAATAAAACCTAACACTACCCCTTTGAAGATCACCCTACCTTGAGATGTCTTCACCCAACCGGGCAGAAGTGACCCTCCAGACGGTCCAAAGTCTTCATCCTATCCGGGCAGAAGAAGTCCTCCAGATGGGCAGAAGTCTTCATCCAGGCGGCATCTTCTATCTTCATCCATCTGGAGCGGAGCAGATCCATCTTCAAGACATACGACGCGGAGCATCCTCTTCGTTCGATGGCGACTGGAACAATGACGAGTTCTTTAAATGATGTAATCCAAGATGGTGTCCCTTCAATTCTGATTGGCTGATAGAATTCTATCAGCCAATAGGAATTAAGGTAGAAAAAATCCTATTGGCTGATCCAATCAGCCAATAGGATTGAGCTTGCATTCTATTGCCTGTTCCAATCAGCCAACAGTATGCAAGCTCAATCCTATTGGCTGTTCTAATCAGCTAATAGGATTGAACTTCAATCCTTTTGGCTGATTGGATCAGCCAATAGGATTTTTTTCTATCAGCCAATCGGAATTGAAGGGACGCCATCTTGGATGACATCATTTAAAGGACCCGTCATTTTTCCAGTCGCTCTGCATCGGATGTCTTAAAGATGGACCCGCTCCGCTCCAGATGGATTAAGATAGAAGATGCCGCCTGGATGAAGACTTCTGCCCGTCTAGAGGACTTCTTCTGCCTGGATAGGATGAAGACTTCAGACCGTCTGGAGGACCACTTCTGCCCAGTTGGGTGAAGACGTCTCAAGGTAGGGTGATCTTCAAGGGGGTAGTGTTAGGTTTTATTAAGGGGGATTGGGTGGGTTTTAGAGTAGGGTTGGGTATGTGGGTGGTGGGTTGTAATGTTGGGGGGGTATTGTCTTTTTTTTACAGGTAAAAGAGCTGATTACTTTGGGGCAATGCCCCGCAAAAAGCCCTTTTAAGGGCTATTTTTAATTTAGTATAGGGTAGGGATTTTTATTATTTTCGGGGGCTTTTTATTTTATTAGGGAGATTAGATTAGGTGTATTAGTTTAAAAAAATTGTATTTATTTTATTATTTTCTGTAATTTAGTGTTTGTTTTTTCGTAATTTAGTTTATTGAATTTAATTGTAATTAATTGTAGTTAATTTAGGTAATTTATTTAATTATAGTGTAGTGTTAGGTGTAATTGTAATTAAGGTTAGGATTTATTTTACAGGTATATTTGTATTTATTTTAACTAGGAAGTTATTAAATAGTTAATAACTATTTAATAACTATTGCACCTGGTTAAAATATATATATATATATATATATATATATATATATATATATATATATATATATATATATATATATATATAAAAATAAAAATAAACCCTAAGCTAGCTGCAATGTAACTATTAGTTATATTGTAGCTAGTTTAGGGTTTATTTTATAGGTAAGTATTTAGTTTTAAATAGGAATAATTTAGTTAATTGTAGTAATTTTATTTAGATTTATTTAAATTATATTTAAGTTAGAGGTGGTTAGGGTTAGACTTAGATTTAGGGGTTAATAACTTTATTATAGTGATGGCGACGTTGGGGGCGGCAGATTAGGGGTTAATAATTGTAGGTAGGTGTCGGCGACATTGGGGGCGGCAGATTATGGGTTAATAAATATAATGTAGGGCTTGGCGATATTGGGGGTGGCGGATTAGGGGTTCATAAGTATAATGTAGGTGGTGGCGGTGTCCTGAACGGCAGATTTGGGGTTAATAATATAATACAGGTGTCGGCGATGTCGGGGGCGGCGGATTAGGGGTTAATAAGTGTAAGATTAGGGGTGTTTAGACTCGGGGTTCATGTTAGGGTGTTAGGTGTAGACATAAATGTGTTTCCCCATAGAAATCAATGGGGCTGCGTTAGGAGCTGAACGCTGCTTTTTTGCAGGTGTTTTTTTTCAACTGGCTCTGCCCCATTGAGTCCTATGGGGAAATCGTGCACGACCACGTTTTGCCAACTTACCGCTACCGTAAGCAGCGCTGGTATTGAGGTGAGATGTGCTCTACGCTCACTTTTTTGCAGCTAATGCCAAGTTTAAAAAAAACCGTAATACCAGCGTTACTGTAGGTGAGGCAAGGAAAAACTGTGTGTTAGCCATGCACACCATTACCGACAAAAACTCGTAATCTAGCCGATAGTATTTAGTAAATAATAATATTATATATTATTTTGTTACATATTATATTACTAAATTATTTACTAGTACTACAAATTACAAATCATCAGAATTTCTTACTGGGCCCTCCTGTTACAAGCTCTACATCTTAAAGTTTGTACTTAATGTGTCACTCACTATGACTAACTAACCCATTGTGATATTGTCAGCTCAAAATTTATTCAAATTTCCCTCCTGTGTGAAACTGCGCATGCACTTGGTGCACTGACTGCAGTCTGGCTGTAGGGATGGCCAATACTATTTTCAATCACTTTTAAATTCCAATGTTTAGTATTGTTTTCTCTGTTTTATTTTTGAAAAATTTACTCTTACTGTACTATGCTTTAGTGCTGCTGCTATTAGTTGATGCATGGATGTTAAAAACAGGTTGCAGGATTGCCCTTCTCAATGCCACATCCCTCATGTTTTCCGGGACAATCACTCAACTAAATGACTAACACAATCGGTGTGCATTGTACTACCTTTACTGTACTTAGAAACACAAATCATGCTGCTGGACAGTCAGCACTTTTCGTGTTTCTCCATGCATACACTGCTTCATATGTAACTCATACCACAGCTATAAAGAATTCCCAAGAAAACATGGACAATGTGGTAAGAACCTACTGGACACTACAGCTAATTTCATTTTAATTATCTGTGTGGTTGAGTTCACTTGTTTGTTTATGTACTCTAACTATAACTGTTCTTAGTGTTCTGTTTTTTACTACAGCTACAGCTGTAAATGAATGTAATATGACAGGCTACAGGATGTCAGGATTGACCTTGTCAATGACACATCCCCCATGTTTTCCTGGACAGTCAGTCAGCTAAATGACTGACACATGAAGCAGTGTGCATTGTGCTACCTTTACTGCACTTAGAAACACATATCATGCTGCTGGACAGTCAGCACTTTTCAGGTTTCTCCATGCACTCTGCTTCATATGTTACTCATACCACAGCTAGACTGACTGCCCAAGAAAACATGGACAATGTAGTAAGAACTGGCCAGCTAATTTCATTTCAATTATCTTTGTATGTGTTGAGTTAACTTGTTTGTATCATGTACTCTAACTATAACTGTTCTTAGTGTTCTGTTATGTACTACAGAATAGCTGTGTGATGTAATATGACAGGCTGCAGGATGTCAGGATTGTCCTTGTTAATTCCACATCCTTCATGTTTGCCTGGACAGTCACTCATCTAAATGAATAACAAATGCAGCAGTGTGTGCATTGTACTACCTTTATTGCACTTATACACAAATCATACTGCTGTAAAGTCAGTACTTTTTAGGTTTCTCCATGCTTACACTGCTTCATATGTTAATCGTACCACAGCTAGACTGACTGCCCAAGAAAACATGACAATGTTGTGTCAGAAGACCTAAGAACTGGCTAGTGTCTACTATATAACCACAGCACAGGCAGATAATTTTATTTTAGCTATTTTGTGGTTTGTATTTTTATGCTCCCAGAGTGTATTGGATATTGAGAAATGTGTACATTAATATTCTGTAGTGTTAAATATTTTTTTTACTTGAAACATTAAGGTGTTATAGTCATTTATAAGAAAATTGAGATTAAAATTGCAATTGAAATTTTTTGGGTCCAAAATTGCGATTTTCATTTTTTCCCATATCGCCCAGCCCTAATTCAAAGCAAAGATTAGTCTGATAATAATATAATTTAACTTACCCCCAACATGATATATTGATTTATCAGACAATAACTACTAAATAATATTTCCTAAAATGTTCTTGAAGAATACACATACTTCCCAAATTTGTTACCTCTGAAATACATATCATTTAAATGTACAAACTATAAATGCCCTAAGGTGACTAAATATTTATTTTTAGCATGGAGTATTATTTATCCTATTAGTGCACAAAGCCACCTAACTATGAATCCTGGTAATTACAGCAGACTGGAAGACTGGCAAGTGCGACGGAAGAGGAGAAGTTACTAAATGATCATTGGTTTATATTTGCACTGCTAGTATGCATGATGCAAAACTGTGACGGCTTATCAGTCATGCAACATTAAATTAAAATGATTCAATATACAACCAAAATTAAATGGATGATTATCTACAGCAATGATATTTATATATATACTGTATATATATATATATATATATATATATATCTAAAAAAATGAGAAAGAAAGCGCACAAAGGCACCTACATAGTGCAAATCAATTTAATTTAAACAATAATACAGGGGTATATTAAAACTGCTCCCCGTAGGGTATCTACTCACAAGAGTCAACCTCAAACTTGTGAGGTATGTTTGAGCATGTAGTTTGAAAGTTCCGCTCAGAACCGCTTGCTATGAAAGTGCTTAATCAAAGAAGTCAGGACAAATCCAACCTGAATGCCGGGTGTCGCTGTCTGTAACTCGAGATCTGGACAAGTATTTCTCCCGGCCTCTTATTCCACTCACATCCCTTTTTGGTAGGAGTTTTTTTGGGATACAATCTTTCTTGAGCAAAATGGTCCGTGCAGATACAAACACAGCTGATCGCAAATAGTGCGGTTCTGAGCGGAACTTTCAAACTACATGCTCAAACATACCTCACAAGTTTGAGGTTGACTCTTGTGAGTAGATACCCTACGGGGAGCAGTTTTAATATACCCCTGTATTATTGTTTAAATTAAATTGATTTGCACTATGTAGGTGCCTTTGTGCGCTTTCTTTCTCATTTTTTTAGATTTCTACCTTACTCCGTGAGATTCCGGAGGATTAATAAGATACAGCAGCCGACACCTACAATTGATCTGCACTATTACGTGGGATCCAACCAACTTATCCTTTTTATTGTGATTTATTATCTTATCATTATATATTTCATTCTGTTATATATTTTCAATGAATCAATATTATTTGATTATTTGAATGTTTTGATTTTGGCATCATCCAGATATTTATATTGTATTTTAAAAAAATAGGTTTATTTAGAGCGCAGTTCTGTGTTTTGAAAGAGAGGTTTTTTAACCCTTTGACATACACGCTTTTTTTGTTTCATATATATATATATATATATATATATATAAATATATATATATATATATATATATATACACACACAGTATATATAAATGATAAATATATATAAATACATAGGGACGATTTATCAAGGGCCGAATGGCCCCTGATGCTTCTGTTTCCATGCTAGCCTTCAGGCTCGCCAGAAACGGCAGTTATGAAGCAGCGGTCTTAAGACCGCTGCTCCTTAACTGGTCCGCCGCCTCTGAGGCTGCGTACATCAATCTGCCCAATCGTGTACGATTGGGTTGATTGACACCTCCTGCTAGTGGCCGATTGGCAGGGAATCTGCAGGGGGTGGCATTGCACAAGCAGTTCACCAGAACAGCTTGTGCAATGTTAAATGCCAACAGTGTATGCTGTCGGCATTCAGCGATGTCTGTCGGACATGATCCGCTGAGCGGATCATGTCAGACAGACATTTGATAAATCGGCCCCATAGCCTTCTCAATATGGAACTGCAAAACAATCAGAAGCTTCCTTAGAGCCTTACTGGCCCAGAGCGGAATATTACCCTATGTACAGCAACTCTGCCACCTTTCAAAACTCTTATTTCCCATTAACATAAAATGTTATAAAACTCTAAACCTGTGATGCCAGATCTGTTGATCTATAATTTTTTAGTGGGTTATATGAGGTCAAGGAAAGTACTCTTGAGCAAGGACAGTCATTGCCACTTACAGCTGACAGAGGGAGTAAGCTATAACAGGGGCATCAAAATAATCAGTGGAGTAAATAATTGCGAGAGAAAGAAGAAAACTGAGTAAAATGCTGGCTGCAATTTATATATGCTGGGGAGATAAAATAATGTCACCTGAATCAATTCTGAGGGGGGAAAACAGTAAAAATAACCATCAAATTTTCTCTTGCACACACACACTCTCACAGTCTCACACTGTCACACTACCTCACAGTCTAACACTACCACACTCTCTCACAGTCTCACACTGTCTCTCTCTCTCACACACACACACACTCTCACAGTCTCACACTGTCACACTGTCACACTATCTCACACTACCACACTCTCTCACAGTCACACACTATCTCTCTCACAAACACACACACACTATCTCACAGTCTCACACACTCACAGTCTCAAACTGTCACACTCTCTCACAGCCTCACACTGTCACACACACACTGTCAAAGTTTCACACTGTCACACACACACTCTCACAGTTTCACACTGTCACACACACTCTCTCTCTCACAGTCTCACATTGTCACACACAAACACTCAGTCTCTCACTGTCAATCACACACATATATACACGCTCACAATGTCACACAGTCAATCACACTCACACTCTCACAGTATCACACTGTCACACACACACTCTCACACTGTCACACACACACATACACTCTAACAGTTTTACACTGTCACACACACTGTCTCACACTGTCACACAGAAACACACACACTCCCACAGTCTCAAATTGTCTCTCACACACTCTCACAGACTCAAATTGTCTCTCATACACTCTCTCAAAGTCTCACACTGTCACACATGCACAGTCTTATCTCTCATACATTCTCTCAAAGTCTCACACTGTCACACATGCAAACCCTTAAAGTCTCATAGATACACAGGGGGATATGTATCAAAGCGTCAACTATATTGCATTCGCGGGTGTCAATACGCTCGCAAACATTGCCAAACATTGCGGCCGCGGATCTGAATACGATCTCCATATTTATAAATAAAGCCATCAAAAACACACGCACCAAGTACGGGGCGATGAGCATCGGACTGTTAACTAACAGTCATTGATGACGCCGCTATTCATGTTTTTCCCAACTTTATACCATTTCAATAACCGCCGCCACTATACTAAAATGTTTAACCCCTATCCCGCCACCGCCGCAACCTAAATAAAGTTATTAACCCCTATCCCGCCGCTCCCCGACACCGCCACCACTAAATAAACTTATTAACCCCTAAACCTCTGGCCTCCCACATCACCACCACTAACTAAACCTATTATCCTCTAATCCGTCAGCCCTCCACATCGCCAAAAACTAAATTAAGCTATTAACCCATAAACCTAACAACCCCTTAACTTTAAATTAAAATTACAACATCCCTATATTAATTAAAACTTACCTGTAGAATTAAAATAAACTCATTTTAAACTATTAATTAACCTACCCTAACTATTATACTAAAATTACATTAAACTACCAATTAAATAAGATAAATTACATATTAAAAACCTAACCCTACTAAAATTATTTAAATATACAATTAAACCTTATTAAAAGTCCTAAAGTCCAAAAAAAACACTAACGGCTAAATTTAGAGTTTTGTCAGTAACGACCCGCGTAGCTAACGCTGGCTTTTTTCTGGCTGCACCTTTAAAATAACTCTGGTATTGAGAGTCCACAGAATGGCTGCGTTAGGCTCCAAAAAAGGAGCGTAGAGCATATTTAACGCAACTTCAACTCTCGATACCAGAGTTGCTTACGAACGCGGCCAGCCTCAAAAACGTGCTAGTGCACGATTCCCCCATAGGAAACAATGGGGCTGTTTAAGCTGGAAAAAAAACTAACACCTGCAAAAAAGCCGCGTTCAGCTCCTAACGCAGCCCCATTGTTGTCTATGGGGAAACACTTCCTACATCTGCACCTAACACCCTAACATGTACCCCGAGTCTAAACACCCCTAACCTTACACTTATTAACCCCTATTCTGCCGCCCCCGCTATCGCTGACCCCTGCATATTATTTTTAACCCCTAATCTGCCGCTCCGTAAACCGCCGCTACTTACATTATCCCTATGTACCCCTAATCTGCTGCCCCTAACACCGCCGACCCCTATATTATATTTATTAACCCCTAATCTGCCCCCCACAATGTCGCCTCCACCTGCCTACACTTATTAACCCCTAATCTGCCGACTGGAGCTCACCGCTATTCTAATAAATTTATTAACCCCTAAAGCTAAGTCTAACCCTAACACTAACACCCCCCTAACTTAAATATAATTTTAATCTAACGAAATTAATTAACTCTTATTAAATAAATTATTCCTATTTAAAGCTAAATACTTACCTGTAAAATAAATCCTAATATAGCTACAATATAAATTATAATTATATTATAGCTATTTTAGGATTAATATTTATTTTACAGGTAACTTTGTATTTATTTTAACCAGGTACAATAGCTATTAAATAGTTAATAACTATTTAATAGCTAAAATAGTTAAAATAATTACAAAATTACCTGTAAAATAAATCCTAACCTAAATTACAATTAAACCTAACACTACACTATCAATAAATAAATTAAATAAAATACCTACAATTACCTACAATTAAACCTAACACTACACTATCAATAAATTAATTAAATACAATACCTACAAATAACTACAATGAAATAAACTAACTAAAGTACAAAAAATAAAAAAGAACTAAGTTACAAAAAATTAAAAAATATTTACAAACATAAGAAAAATATTACAACAATTTTAAACTAATTACACCTACTCTAAGCCCCCTAATAAAATAACAAAGCCCCCCAAAATAAAAAAAATGCCCTACCCTATTCTAAATTACTAAAGTTCAAAGCTCTTTTACCTTACCAGCCCTGAACAGGGCCCTTTGCGGGGCATGCCCCAAGAAATTCAGCTCTTTTTCCTGTAAAAAAACACATACAATACCCCCCCCAACATTACAACCCACCACCCACATACCCCTAATCTAACCCAAACCCCCCTTAAATAAACCTAACACTAAGCCCCTGAAGATCTTCCTACCTTATCTTCACCATAGCAGGTATCACCGATCCGTCCTGGCTCCGATATCTTCATCTAAGCCCAAGCGGGGGCTAGACATCCATCATCCGACGGCTGAAGAAGTCCAGAAGAGGCTCCAAAGTCTTCATCCTATCCGGGAAGAAGAGTAGATCCGGACCAGCAACCATCTTCTTCCAAGCGGCATCTTCTATCTTCATCCGATGAGGACCGGCTCCATCTTGAAGACCTCCACCGCGGACCCATCTTCTTCTGACGACGACTTCCCGACGAATGACGGTTCCTTTAAGGGACGTCATCCAAGATGGCGTCCCTCGAATTCCGATTGGCTGATAGGATTCTATCAGCCAATCGGAATTAAGGTAGGAAAATTCTGATTGGCTGATGGAATCAGCCAATCAGAATCAAGTTCAATCCGATTGGCTGATCCGATCAGCCAATCAGATTGAGCTTGCATTCTATTGGCTGATCGGAACAGCCAATAGAATGCGAGCTCAATCTGATTGGCTGATTGAATCAGCCAATCGGATTGAACTTGATTCTGATTGGCTGATTCCATCAGCCAATCAGAATTTTCCTACCTTAATTCCGATTGGCTGATAGAATCCTATCAGCCAATCGGAATTCGAGGGACGCCATCTTGGATGACGTCCCTTAAAGGAACCGTCATTCATCGGGAAGTCGTCGTCGGAAGAAGATGGGTTCGCGGTGGAGGTCTTCAAGATGGAGCCGGTCCTCATCGGATGAAGATAGAAGATGCCGCTTGGAAGAAGATGGTTGCTGGTCCGGATCTACTCTTCTTCCCGGATAGGCTGAAGACTTTGGAGCCTCTTCTGGACTTCTCTTCTGGGCTTAGATGAAGATATCGGAGCCAGGACGGATCGGTGATACCTGGTATGGTGAAGATAAGGTAGGAAGATCTTCAGGGGCTTAGTGTTAGGTTTATTTAAGGGGGTTTGGGTTAGATTAGGGGTATGTGGGTGGTGGGTTGTAATGTTGGGGGGGTATTGTATGTGTTTTTTTACAGGAAAAAGAGCTGAATTTCTTGGGGCATGCCCCGCAAAGGGCCCTGTTCAGGGCTGGTAAGGTAAAAGAGCTTTGAACTTTAGTAATTTATAATAGGGTAGGGCATTTTTTTTATTTTGGGGGGCTTTGTTATTTTCTTAGGGGGCTTAGAGTAGGTGTAATTAGTTTAAAATTGTTGTAATATTTTTCTTATGTTTGTAAATATTTTTAAATTTTTTGTAACTTAGTTCTTTTTTATTTTTTGTACTTTAGTTAGTTTATTTCATTGTAGTTATTTGTAGGTATTGTATTTAATTAATTTATTGATAGTGTAGTGTTAGGTTTAATTGTAGGTAATTGTAGGTATTTTATTTAATTCATTTATTGATAGTGTAGTGTTAGGTTTAATTGTAACTTAGGTTAGGATTTATTTTACAGGTAATTTTGTAATTATTTTAACTATTTTAGCTATTAAATAGTTCTTAACTATTTAATAGCTATTGTACCTGGTTAAAATAAATACAAAGTTACCTGTAAAATAAATATTAATCCTAAAATAGCTATAATATAATTATAATTTATATTGTAGCTATATTAGGATTTATTTTACAGGTAAGTATTTAGCTTTAAATAGGAATAATTTATTTAATAAGAGTTAATTAATTTTGTTAGATTAAAATTATATTTAAGTTAGGGGGGTGTTAGTGTTAGGGTTAGACTTAGCTTTAGGGGTTAATACATTTATTAGAATAGCGGCGAGATTCGGTCGGCAGATTAGGGGTTAATAATTGAAGTTAGGTGTCGGCGATGTTAGGGAGGGCAGATTAGGGGTTAATAAATATAATATAGGGGTCGGCGGTGTTAGGGGCAGCAGATTAGGGGTACATAGCTATAATGTAGGTGGCGGCTCTTTGCGGTCGGCAGATTAGGGGTTAATTATTGTAGGTAGCTGGCGGCGACGTTGTGGGGGGCAGGTTAGGGGTTAATAAATATAATATAGGGGTCGGCGGTGTTAGGGGCAGCAGATTAGGGGTACATAAGTATAACGTAGGTGGCAGTCGGCAGATTAGGGGTTAAAAAAAATTAATCGAGTGTCGACGATGTGGGGGGGCCTCGGTTTAGGGGTACATAGGTAGTTTATTGGTGTTAGTGTACTTTAGAGCACAGTAGTTAAGAGCTTTATAAACCGGCATTAGCCCAGAAAGCTCTTAACTACTGACTTTTTTCTGCGGCTGGAGTTTTGTCATTAGAATTCTAACGCTCACTTCAGACACGACTCTAAATACCGGAGTTAGAAAGATCCCATTGAAAAGATAGGATACGCAATTTACATAAGGGGATCTGCGGTATGGAAAAGTCGCGGCTGAAAAGTGAGCGTTAGACCCTTTTTTTGACTGACTCCAAATACCGGCGGTAGCCTAAAACCAGCGTTAGGAGCCTCTAACGCTGGTTTTCACGGCTACCGCCAAACTCTAAATCTAGGCCTAAGTTACCAAAAAACAAACCCCACTAAATTACAAAAAATGTACACCTAATCTAATAGCCCTATCAAAATAAAAAAGTCACTCCGAAATAAAAAAACCCTAGCCTACAATAAACTACCAATGGCCCTTAAAAGGGCCTTTTGTGGAGCCTTCAAGCGGGACTTCAAGAACTGTAAGTGGATCGTCGGGGGTTAGTGTTAGGTTTTTTAAAGGTTTTTTTGGGTGGGTTTTATTTTTAGATTAGGGTCTAGGCAATGTAAAAGAGCTAAATACCCTTTTAAGGGCAATGCCCATACAAATGCCCTTTTCAGGGCAATAGGTAGCTTAGGTTTTTTTTTAGAGTTAGGGTTTTTATTTGGGGGGGCAGGTTGTGTGGTGGGTTTTACTGTTGTAGGGTGTTTCCATTTTTTTACAGGTAAAAGAGCTGATATCTTTGGGGCAATGCCCCACAAAAGGCCCTTTTAAGGGCCATTGGTAGTTTATTGTAGGCTAGGGTTTTTTTATTGGGGGGGGGTTAATAGGGCTATTAGATTAGGTGTAAGGTCAGACCTTTTAGGAACTCAAATTACAGATACAAAAGGTGGTTAGAATTTTAATTAACCAGCTTTGTTCAAAGAGGAATTGTTTTGTAATCTCTCTTTAAGGAAAGCACAAACAGTGTTTGAAAATAGGTTTGTTTCACCACAGAATTCAATTACCCTATTTAGTAAGGCAATCACAGATTTAGTGGTGATAGTTTATATAGAATGATTTGTATTAGATAACCAATAGTTCTTATTTGGATTCTAGAAAGATTGGACAATCAATGGTTAATATCTGTTATATGTAAGCAACGGAAGGAACCATATGAACAGCTAGTGAAGTAATTAAGTTTTCCTGTTTTATTTTTAATAAACGGTCTACAGGATAAACTGATTGTTCATCATAAGATTATGCAAAGACAAGCTTAATATGCTGCTACAGTTCTGGTACCTTATTATCTGTGAACTGGTGTTAGGAGTCAGTTGCGGTTTGAGAGTGAGAGAGATACGTTTGCTGCTGCTGTTCGCCAAACCGGAAGTAACCGCAATGTTGTGGTAAGTGCTTCTGGGTAATGTAGTCCTGACTGGATGCGAGAGGAATTGAAAGGTAAACAGCGTTTTGATAAATTGCAAATGTTTTACCTTGTAGATGAGCAGGAATGCCAGGTACTGAACTACTGTTTGAGGAGTTGAGGAATGGTGTGTCAAATAGCTGGGAATCCAATTCAAAGTATTAGCTTTAGAAGTGCAAGATCCGGGGAGGAGGATGAGATCCTTTTTCAAGTGTTTAGGAAGTGGCTTGGTTCTCAGGTGTTTACACAGGAAACAATTAGAATAACTAAGCAATGTTGCTTAGCTGTTTAACCTATTTAAAGGCGGAGTAACCAATAAGGTTTGTAGGCACTTAAAGACACAGCATCCCTTACATTAGGTGTAATTCTTTTTTTTTTTTGATAATTTGCGGCTAGATTACGAGTTGTGCGTTAGGGTTAAAAAGCAGCGTTGACCGGTCCCAAAGCTGCTTTTTAACGCCCGCTGGTATTAGGAGTCTTGCAGGTACAGGTGTACCGCTCACTTTTTTGGCCAGACTCGGAAATACCGCAAATCCACTTACGTCAATTGCGTATCCTATATTTTCAATGGGACTTGCATAGCGCCGGTATTACGAGTCTTCCAAAAAGTGAGCGGTAGACCCTCTCCTGTCAAGCCTGGTACCGCATTTAAAAGTCAGTAGTTAAGAGTTTTACACTACAACGCCGTAACATAACTCTTAACTAAAGTGCTAAAAAGTACACTAACACCCATAAACTACCTATTAACCCCTAAACCGAGCCCCCCCCACATCGCAAACACTAAAATAATTTTTTTAACCCCTAATCTGCCGAACCGGACATTGCCGCCACTATAATAAACATATTAACCCCTAAACTGCCTCACTCCCACATCGCAAACACTAGTTAAATATTATTAACCCCTAATCTGCCGGCCCCAACATCGCCGACACCTACCTACATTTATTAACCCCTAATCTGCCACCCCCAATGTCGCTGCCACTATATTAAATGTATTAACCCCTAAACCTAAGTCTAACCCTAACCCCCCTAACTTAAATATAATTACAATAAATATAAATAAAATTAATACAATTCACTAAATTATTCCTATTTAAAACTAAATACTTACCTATAAAATAAACCCTAAGCTAGCTACAATATAACTAATAGTTACATTGTAGCTAGCATAGGGTTTATTTTTATTTTACAGGCAACTTTGTATTTATTTTAACTCGGTACAATAGTTATTAAATAGTTATTAACTATTTAATAACTTCCTAGTTAAAATAAAGACAAATTTACCTGTAAAATAAAACCTAACCTAAGTTACAATTACACCTAACACTACACTATAATTAAATTAATTACTTAAACTAAATACAATTAATTACAATTTAAAAAAATTATCTAAAGTACGAAAAAAAACACTAAATTACAGAAAATAATAAAATAATTACAAGATTTTTAAACTAATTACACCTACTCTAATCCCCCTAGAGCTCCCCAAAATAAAAAAAAGCCCTACCCTACACTAAATTACTAATAGCCCTTAAAAGGGCCTTTTGCAGGGCATTGCCCCAAAGTAATCAGCTCTTTTACCTGTAAAAAAAATTACAAATACCCCCCCAACATTAAAACCTACCACCCACACAACCAACCCTACTCTAAAACCCACCCATTCCCCCCTTAAAAAACCTAACACTATGAGGAAGGAAGGAAGGAAGGGGAGGGGTCATCTGTATCACGTGGTAGTTTAGCTCTATTTAAAGAGCCTTATTTGTGTTTGGGATATACAAGCCTGAGGAAACGGGGAGCCCCCTGAGAAATGCGTTGCTATTATCCCATAGGGGGTACCTTCTTACACCTTACTGGTATACATTGGCATACACCCTGTGGTGTTTGTGTCATTTGCCATTTTGTTTTTATTTGATTTTAATAAACACCCATATGTTTTTATACATATATCCAGTTTGATTGGTGTTTGAAAAAGACCACCTTTCTAACTACCCTTTGGCAATACTGCAAGCCCCGCATTACTCCTTCCAACCACAGTGCCTGTGACATAGCCCTATCGTACGGCCGCTGTTCGTGCTGAGGATTGCCGTTCATCAGACAGCTAGTTTGCTGCAAAAAAATCAGCCTGCTCCTACTGGCACAACTGAGTGCCGCTCTACTTGCGAGTACCCTAGATCTTCTTGTTCTGTATACCTGGTTTTAGTTGGATCTACACATGTGGCGCCTCTGTCCTTTTTGTTTTTAAATTACAAAAGTAATCAGCTCTTTTACCAGCCCTTAAAAGGGCTTTTTGCGGGGCATTGCCCCAAAGTAATCAGCTCTTTTACCTGAAAATAAAAATACAATACCCCCCCAACATTACAACCCACCACCCACATACCCCTACTCTAACCCACCCAAACCCCCCTTTAAAAAACCTATCGCTAACCCCCTGAAGATCATCCTTCATCCAGTAGAAGTCTTCATCCAGGCGGTGTCTTCAATCTTCATCCATACGGAGCGGAGAGGAGCCATCTTCAAAGGAGCCGACGCGGAGCCATCCTCTTCAACCGACAACTTCCCGACGAATGAAGATTCCTTTAAGGGACGTAATTCAAGATGGCATCCCTTCAATTCCGATTGGCTGATAGGATTCTATCAGCCAATCGGAATTAAGGTAGGAAAAATCTGATCAGATCCAATCAGCCAATCGTATTGAGCTTGCATTCTATTGGCTGTAATTTTGTAGTTATTTTAACTAGGTAGCTATTAAATAGTTATTAACTATTTAATAGCTATTGTACCTAGTTAAAATAAATACAAAGTTGCCTGTAAAATAAATATAAATCCTAAAATAGCTACAATGTAATTATTAGTTATATTGTAGCTAGATTAGGGTTTATTTTCTAGGTAAGTATTTAGTTTTAAATAGGAATAATTTATTTAATTATAGGAATATTATTTTGTTTAATTTAAATTATATTTCACTTAGGGGGGTGTTAGGGTTAGGGTTAGAGTTAGGTTTAGGGATTAATAACTTTATTATAGTAGCGGCGACGTTGCGGGCAGGAGATTAGGGGTTAATAATTGTAGGTAGGTGGCGGCGATGTTAGGGAGGGTAGCTTAGGGGTTAATAAAATGTATTATAGTGTTTGCGAGGCGCAAAGTGCGGCGGTTTAGGGGTTAATACATTTATTATAGTGGCGGCGAGGTCCGGTCAGCAGATTAGGGGTTAATAAGTGTAGGTAGGTAGCGGCGACGTTGGGGGGGCAGATTAGGGGGTAATAAATATAATATAGGTGTCAGCGATGTTAGGGGCAGCAGATTAGGGGTTCATAGGGATAATGTAGGTGGCGGCGGTGTCCGGTCGGCAGATTAGGGGTTAAAAAAATGTATTAGAGGTTTTGCGATGTGGGGGGGGCCTCGGTTTAGGAGTACATAGGTAGTTTATGGGTGTAAGTGTACTTTATAGCACAGTAGTTAGGAGCTTTATATTCCGGCGTTAGCCCATAAAGCTCTTAACTACTGACTTTTTTTGCGGCTGGAGTCTTGTCAGTAGAGGGTCTACCGCTCAGTTCTTCCAAGACTCCAAATACCAGCGTTAGGCAAATCCCATAGAAAAGATAGGATACGCAATGGACGTAAGGGGATCTGCGGTAGCCTGGAGTCGCGGAAAGGAAGTGAGCTGTAGACCCTTTCCTGGCTGACTCTAAATACCAGTGGGCAGCCAAAAGCAGCGTGAGGACCCCTTAACGCTGCTTTTAACGGCTAACGCAGAACTCTGAATCTAGCCGTTAGTGTTTGTTTGTTTTTGTAACTTAGTGGGGGGGGGGGTTGTACTTTAGGACTTTGTAACAAGGTTTATTTGTAGATTTAAATAATTTTAGTAGGGTTAGGGTTTTTAATATGTAATTTATTTTATTTAATTGGTAGTTTAATGTAATTCCGATAATCATAGCTTTGTGAAATTCTTTCGATCCATCTCTTTCTAAAAGTAGAGGGAGAACTGGTAGAAGGAGCAAATCCAGATTTGATGATTGCAGATTGATCAGATGGAAGCTAAAATATATAAAATAACATTAAGTATAATACATAGAGAAGGATATTTAAATTAGAGGCAAAATATTCGTCTCTGTGTCTTTAATAAAATCTAGATTATTCTGTCACAAAGCTTGTTGAATGGGCTTAAAGTAAAAGTGTTTGAAGACGCAATCAGAGGACAGGTCTGCTGCCTTAAGAATTTCTTGTAAAGGAGCAGATTTTAAAAAAGGCTTTGGAAGCTGCCGATCCTCTAACTGAATGAGCAGAAAAGGCCAAATCAATGCCAGCTTCTGACATAACCCATTTAATCCACCTCGCTATAGAAGTAGAAGACACAGGATTATGAGGAGGAATAAAGGACAATAAAGAGTTGATTAGACGAAGAGGATCTAAGTGAAAGAGTTCTAGACTCTAGAAGCATGAAACAACACAGAGGGAAGGTTCAGAAGGAAGGTAAGGTTAGAAAATAGAGGAGGACAAGCTCTTAGTTCTGTGAGACAGTAAAAAGGTAACACCTTCAGGAGAAAAACATTTAGAGTTATAATCTAAAGCCCAAACATCAGAAATTCTCTGACAAGATATCAAACAAAGAAGAGTAGCAAGTTTTGCAGAAATTTGTTTAAAAGATAAAAGTTTGTTAGAGAGCCAAGATCTAAAAAGAGAAAAAATTAAATCTACATCCCAAAAACGCTTATACTTAGGAGTAAGGGGTCTTTTAAGTCTTGTGGCTTTAAGGAGACTACAAACCAAAGGATGTTTGCCTACAGGAGAATTATTTATGTGATCATGTTTGGCGGAAAAAGCTGATCTAGACACATTTATAGTTCTATAAGCTAAACCGAGATCAAAAAAGTGGGACAAGAAATATAGAATATCTGTTATAGAAGTTGAAACAGGATCCAAATTTCTTTGCATGCACCAGCAAGACCACCTGGACCATGCGGAAAAGTAACATTTGTGGGTACCCGGGGCCCAAGATTCACAAATGAGTCTTCTAGCTCCGTTCGAAAGGCCGAAGAGATTTCTGACTTCCCCCTAATCGTCCAGGCTATCAACCTGAGGGATTGATTACTAGGTTGTGGGGATTGCCGTTGGGATCTAGAAGAAGGTCTTGACAAGAGGGAAGGAGGAGGGGAAGTTTGTATGACATCTCAAGAAGGGAGGGTTACCAGACTTGAGTTGGCCAAAGGGGAGTTATCAGAGAGAGAAAATTCCTGCGGACGATCGATATTGTTCGAGCAATCAGAGAAAACGGGGGAAAAACATAAGCTCCGAGAGATGGCCATAGTTGAAGAAAAGCATCTATGGCTAACGCGTCGGGGTCTGGACGCCAGCTGAAATACTGAGGGAGTTGAAAGTTGAGACGACACGCAAAAATATCTTTATAAAAGAGACCGCAGAAAGCTTGAATTGAAAGAAAAAGTCTTCTGTTCAACATCCAATCACTGGAGTCTGTGAGGAAACGGGAACCCCAGTCTGCCACCGAATTTGAGAGACCAGGAATATATTCAGCTTTGATGGCTTCCATATGGGAAAGCCACCATGAAAGCTCCTCCTTGGCTTCTGTGATGACAATGGAATGGGGGGAAAATAAGAAAATCCTTTTTGTAAGAAGGAAATTTTTTAATGTTTCTCGATAATGAAGAGGGGCAGGGAAGATATCCTGGATAGAGGATGAGAGTAACCCTACTATCCTGGCTATCTGACGGATAGGAACTGACTGTTTTGAAATTGTTTTGGATATTTCCTTTTTTATATTCTTTATATTGTCTAGGGGAAGACTTAAAGTGGCTTTTGTCGTATCTATTAGAAAACCCAGAAAAGTTAGTGATTCAGTGGGAGTTAGGACTGATTTCTCTTTGTTTACGAGAAAACCCACATTCTTTAGAAGATCTAAAGTCGTGAACATTTGTTGTTGAAGGGAGAGAAAATTCTGGTTCATTAAAAGGATTTCGTCTAGGTAAATAATTAGACGGATCCCTTGAAGTCGAAGTCATGAAACAACTGGTTTTAGGATTTTTGTAAATATCCAAGGGACAGAGGACAGGCCAAATGGAAAGGATGGGAAATTGCAAACTTGGTCTTCCCAACAAAATGTCAGGTATTTCCAATGCTCTTGAGCTATAGGAACTGTAAGATAGGCATCGGAAAGGTCTAGACGGACCAGCCAATCGTTGTCCAGAAGGCATTCCCTGAGGAGATGAATGCCTTCCATCTTGAAATTATTGTAAACAACAAAGGCTTTCAGGGATCTTAGATTGATGACTGGCCTGAATTGGCCATTTTTCTTTTTTACTAGACAAATGTTGCTGAAATAAGCTAGGTGAGGATTTAAACTTAGAAAAATTGCATCTTTTTAATGTAAATTTTCTATCTCTTTTTGAACCTGAATTTTGTCTTCTTCTGAAAAATAAATAGGATTTGTTTTTTTTGGTCTGAATTGGGGGAGAAATAAAATATATCCAAACCCCCAGAACTGCTTGAAGAACCCATTGATCTGAGGTCATTAGATTCCAATTGTGGGCATAAAGGGCTAATCTTTCTCCAACTTTTGATGGGGAAGAAAGGGGAATTGGAGAAAACAGAGGAGTTACCTGTAGGAGGGCAATATCGTGGTCTGGAACGAAAGCCTCTTTGTTGCCATGGTCTGGCTCGGGAAATAAAGAAGGAAGCTTGTTGGAAAGTTTCCTGCGCATATCTTGGTTGTTGATAGAAGGGATAATTTGATTGTTGAAATTGTTGAAATTGAGGCCTGGACACAAAAGGGGTACGGCCGGGAAAGCGGCCACTGCCTTTCCTGGCCCTGTCAGAGAAATTATGGGCATTAAAATATTTCCTCAAGGTAGTTTTGACTTTGTTTAAGGTTTTAAAACGTATTGATTAAGATCCTTCAAGAAGGCATCTCCAAATAACAACCCATCTTTATCTGAGCTGAGTTCATTAGCAGCAGAGTCACAAATCTTAGGATCTATTCTTCGTAAAATATTTTTGCGCCTTTCAATTATCATAGCAGAATTGGTATTACCAACAAAAGAAAGTATTCTTTGAACCCACTCTCTAACTGTAGATGGTTCAAGATAAGATTCTTCCATTAAAGCTTATTCAGACAGTTCAAATAATTTTGTAATAGGACCAATAGTGTCTAAAAGTTTGTCCTGGCAATTATGCCAATATTTGTCAATTCCTTTTTTAATTTTATAAGCAGGGGTCTGTATATATTTAATTACTTTAGGATCAATTTCAGGAGTGATATTACTATTCTTGGGTAATGGGGTCTGGGACATTCGGCTTTCATGTTATTTCTGGAGCGTTTATTAAGGGATTTTTTTAAGATGAAAATCCACAAATTCTGCAATGTCTATTGCTGGGAACCATTCAGAGGATCGAGGATGATGAAGGGTTTCAGCATTAAACCTTGGATTTCCAAGTGCATCAACAAATTTAAATTCCTCATCCTCAAGATGTTTAGATTTTTTAAGCCTTTTGAACTTTTTAGCTTTCGGTTCAGAGGGATCTGAAAAAATAAATTCATTTTCTGAGTCAAAATCAGAATTATCATTAGAAGACTCTGAGGAATAAACATTAGATATTGCTGCTAATTCTTGTCTAGATGAAGAAGCAGTTTTATGTCTTAAAACTCCCTTTTTTTGTCCCCTTGGGAGAAAGGGGTCTTTTTGCGGATGTTTTGCTTCCTTTTCCGCCAAGAAGGTTATTTAAGGATATTTTTTGTTTAGATTTATCCACTAATTTCTTGCTAACTTTAATAGCACTAGAAGGCGCTTTTCTTTTAAAAGATAATTTAGAAGTAGAGGGTAAATTAGAGATTAAACTAGTCATTTGAGACATATATTTACCTAGAGATTAATCTATCATTTGTTGTACAGACTGTTCTGTAAGAGGACAATGAGGATTTTGAGACATATTAGTAATCAACAGTAAATAATAACTGAACACTACAGGAAAAATAAATAAATATCACAATAAAATAAAAGGTATAATTAAAACAGTAAAAGAGAAAACAAATAATTTCTCTGACAGAAAAAATGTAAAATATAGATGTTTAAATATATAAAATAACCACCGGGTGGCAGAATAAACCAGGAGAAATAAAAATAAGCATTTTTTCCCTCAGCAGAGATCGTAAATTGTAACACAGTTGCTACTGAGGCCAGCTGAGGTAAATGCACTTTATGCAATGATGAGGTGGAGGCGGGAATGACACTGTGTAGTTAGAAACGCCCACAAAATGGCGCCCACAACAGAGAGGATAAGGAAAAGGAAAAGGGATTACCAGAAAGGACACTGACAACAGAGCAAAAGCAAAAGGGGGTTATTTAAAGGAGAAGAAAAAACAGAGTGAAAAGAAAGGTAATAAACAAGAAAAAAACGGAAGTTGAAACACAGTGTTGTATAAAAAAGACCCACAATGAAAAACGGAATTTATAAGTTTGATAAAATAAAAAATAAAGCACAAATTTTTAAAAATAATTATCTTCAGCTGAGCAGCAAAAGAAAGGGGAGGTTGGTGTGCTCAGTGGTCAGTTTATGGTCACTACGGTTTCAGACATCCCAACCTGCAAAAACTCATTTCAGGGAGGTGGCCTCATCCGCTACTGTGCTGACCCCCCCTCCCTCCCTCCCTCCCAGTTATATATTGGACACCTTGAACCCCTAAATAAGATAGAGACTTATCATTAAAGTAGCTTCCCAGTAGATTTATTGCACAACCACATACAACAAACCTATTTTTCAGCGATCATATATTTTAGAATACGAAGTTTAATTATGTGCAGTAAATAAGATAGTATTTGTGTTTAATTTTATTAAAATCGGGGGGGGGGGATTTTTGGTTACTGATGCATGCTTTGAGGGTTCTTTAATGTCCCAGCAAATAAAGGCATTTCTTAAAGAAACACTTTTCCGGATTTGGGCCACATTGGATCATGGTACTTGGAGCTTCAGGGAGATTGCATTCCATTTGCTGGCATCAGGCAGTCGCTATTACAATCAGGGAGACTTCCTGAACTTCAGGGAGAGTTGGGATGTCTGCGGTTATTCTGATTGGTCACTCTATACCCTGTTCACTAATATTGTATGGTCTCTTTTTTCTCTGTTGTCTTAATGTTCTGCTATCTTGTATTACTTTAAAAAAGCTGCAGTTCAGTAGTAAAGGAAAGTTTAAGCAAAATATGAAGTCTCTTGTCTTGTAATAAAATTGTAGTATAATAGTTAGGGTAGGTTAATTAATAGTTTAAAATTAGTTTATTTTAATTCTACATGTAAGTTTTAATTTATTTCAAGATAGAGATGTTGTAATTTTAATTTAAAGTTAAGGGGTTGTTAGGTTTAGGGGTTAATAGCTTAATTTAGCTTTTTGCGATGTGGGGGGCTGACGGTTTAGGGGTTAATAGGTTTAGTTAGTGGTGGTGATGTTGGAGGCCAGAGGTTTAGGGGTTAATAAGGGGTTAATATGTTTATTTAGGTTGTGGCGGGTCGGGGAGCGGTGGAATAAGGTGTTAATAACATTATGTAGGTGGCGGGGATGTTGGGGGCTGCGGATTAGGGGTGTTTAGACTCAGGGTTTATGTTAGGGTGTTAGGTGTAAACGTAACTTGTTTTCTACCATAGAAATCAATGGGGTATGCATCATTCTCTTGCAACATCGAACATAAGCTTTCGGTGCTTTTAAAATCCCATTGATTTCTATGGCACCCGCGGCCTCAAGGGTGGCGGTTTAAAAACCAGGTATGCTGCGTCCGAATAGCCGCAAGCGTACCTGTTAAAAGTTTGATAAATGGGAAAAAGTGTCAAATAGAGCCGAAGGTGTATTCTGAACATCTGTAATGATGTAAGCATCGATCTGCGTCGGATTGAGACCGGCGGATCGTATGTTACGTCACAAATTTCAACATTTGTCTTGAGGCTTTGATAACTAGGTCGGATCAATCTTGCAACAATTACGATGCGGAATTCCGGCGTATTTGCGGTTGACACTTTGATAGATAGGCCTCACACTCTCTCTTGCACACTGTCACACACACACTCTCATAGTCTCATGCTGCCACACACATTCTCACACTGTCACACACATACAAAGTCTCACACTGTCACACACACATACTGTCTCACAGTCTAACACTGTCGCATGCACACACACACACCCTCACAGTCTCACACTGTCATACACTCTCACAGTCTCGCAACACACTCTAAAAGTCTCACACTTTCAGACATGCACACTCTTAAACAGTCAGACATACTCTCTCTTGCACAATGTCACACATACTCTCAGTTTCACACTGTCACACATACTCTCAGTCTCACACTGTCACACACACTGTCTCTTGTACACTATCACACACATTCTGTTAGGGCCTGATTGTCAAAACTTCGCCGCTCAGGCAAAATATTCTGGGAAGTCTCGTCGGTACGGCGGGGACCTTAAAAAAAAATTGGTAACAAAAATTTTATCTTGATAATTGATTATGTTGATATGTAGGGGCATATTTATGATTGTGCAAGAGGACATGATTCAATATAGCGGATCATGTCCGCTGCACATCGATAAATTCCGACAGCATATGCTCTCAGCATTTATCATTGCACCAGCAGTTCTTGTGAACTGCTTGTGCAATACCGCCCCCTGCAGATTCGCGGCCAAGCGGCCACTAGCAGGGGGTGTCAATCAACCCAATCGTATTCGATCGGGTTGATTTCTGTTGATTTCTGTCCGCTGCTTCAGAGCAGGCAGACAGGTTATGGAGCAGCGGTCTTTAGACCACTGCTTCATAACTTCTGTGGCATCAAGTTCCATACGGCATCACGTGGCATCAAGCTCCGAACAGAGAAACAGAGACCCCTACATTACAATACAAGTTCCAAAAATATTCAAAAGATTTTGTGTGATTTCTCTCCATGCCAGCAAAGTTTTAATTATCAGGCCCATGGTCTCATATTCTCACAGTTTCACACTGTCACATACACTGTCTCACAGTTTCACACTGTCACACACTCTTAAAGTCTCAAAGTCATTCAGATACACACTCTCTCTTGCACACTGTCACACACACATTCTCTCATAGTCTAACACTGTAACACATGCACACTCTTAAAGTCTCTTAAAGTCTCACACTGTCAAAACACACACTTTCTCACCTGATATTGAAAACCTCATCGGCATGAAGAGAAATCACACAAATTCTTTGGGATTTTTTTAGACCCTGTATTTTAATGTAGGAGTCTCTGTTTCACATAAAAAACACTACATAGCAACAGAAACATTATCAAGATAAAATTTGTTTTTATAAAAAAAAATTAAGGGGCTCCCCGTACTGACGAGACTTCTTAAAATATCTTGCCTGAGTGGCAAGGTTTTGAATATCAGGCCTAAAGTCTCACACTGTCTCACACACACACTCTCACAGTCTCACACTCAAAGTCTCGAAGTCAAATGCACACTCTCTTTTGCACGCTGTCACACACACACACTCAGTCTCACACTGTCACACATACCCTCTCATAGGCTATTCAAAACATCATCAGACCCACAAGAAACTGCCTTTCTGGCCTTACCAGTTTCGCAGTCCATAGGTCTGGCAAAATATAGAAAAAATGTGTGCTGACCCTCTCTGTGCCGACAAGTGCCTATGGAGTCTATTTATGAAGCAGAGGATGCTACCTTCGACCCACTCCGCTTCAGTTCCGGCTGAAGCGGAAGTTAAGAAGCAGCAGTCCTTAACTTGTCCGCCACCTCTGAGGTGGCGGACAGCAATCTGCTCGATCGAATAGCGAGCAGTGGTGTGGCGGCGTGACAGTAGTGGCGACTTTACAGGTTAACATAACTGCATTTGTTTAACTTTGCAATGTTAAACATAATGCAATTATGTAAAAATGTAAAGTCATCGCTACTGTCTCCTATACATATTTATACCAATAAAAATAAATATTATCCCAAAATTAAAAAAAGGCAAAAAGTTTTTTTAAATCACTACAATAATTAAAATAATATGCAGTCTTAAAGAATATATTTAAATAAAAGCACCTCTACACTATTAAACCCTTACACGACCTCAGCCCCACCGCAAACTAAGCCCACCACACTATTAACCCCTTACACCCCAACACTATTAACCCCTTACACCCCCCACAGCAACCTTAAAACACAACCTTAAAACACAAAAATAAAAACAAACTGCAGTAAATCTAAACAAAGTAATTAAATAAACAGCAATAAAAAAAATCAATAAACAAAAAAACAATAACAACCAACAAACACCACAGAACAAAACAACCACAACCAACAAACACCATAAAAAAGGGTTACAAAAACTCACAAACGAGAAAAAACATGGCTCCTCTTCTGTTCTTCATCAGTTGTAAACCTATTCAATCCTGGCAATGGCCCCTTCTCTGTGGTTCTTTTGTTTTGTGGTGTAGATATAGATATATATTTTACCAAAAAATCATCAGCTATATATAGAAATATTTATGTAATAGAACATATTCTTCTATGTGAAGAACATTGAAATGTGAAATATTTATATTTCATCTTGCGTTTAGCACAGTTGAATAAATGCAATCGGGTTAGCACGCAAACTTTTTATTTACAAACTTTTAATATGAGCGCAACCTGACGCGCGCATAAAACCTCTGTCCAGTGAGCGGGGGCATAAAATAGCGATCCACTCGTAATCTAGCCCTTAACTTGCTTATCTCATTAACTTGCTTACTCATTATCGCAATGGATCAATTTTCAATATATTGCTGCATCGTGGCAGTTTCGAACACTAGGGCCATAGTCTCACACTGCTATACATGAATACTCTTAAAGTGATAGTAAATCTGAGCATTTAAAAAACACTAGGATTTACTATCACTAGAAATAAACTGGACTTTAATTGATCACTTAGTTAAAAAAAGGGTACTTAACTCACCCTGTTTGTGCCCACGGCACAGCACTCTTTACCAATGAAGTGATGTTTTCACCTCTAAACCAATAGATGTGCTAGCATACAGAACACTGTCAGATGACTAGCACAGCTATTGGTTTAGAGGTGGAAACGTCATCTCATTAAGAGAAGAGCGATGTGTCGTGGGCGCCCGGAGTCTCTGATTTTAGCGGGAGCAGCAGCAAAGACAAGGTGAGTTTAGCACCCTTTTTTACTAAGTGATCACTGATAGTTCAGTTTATTTTCAGTGAAGGTAAATCCTAGCGATATATATATATATATATATATATATATATATATATATATATATACATACACACAAAGCTCAATCATAGAGGGCACTGTAACAACATACATCAACAACCATTATATATAAAAAAAATTATATGTGGTACCTGTCTTTCCATCTATATATATATATAAGCAATGTGGAAATGGCACACACCATCCGTTACATCCACCCGGTGCACTGCTGAAAGCAAAGTATATACAGTTCAAGTAAACCCACGCCAGGCAAAAACGATTAGGGTATACCAAAAAAAGCAGGCAACACAGGAATCTTGTCATAAACCTTTTATATAGACAAGCAAAAACAAGGGCCTTAACCCATAACGTTTTTCAAATGTAGGCCGAGAAGACATGTAGAACAACACCAACACCCTTCTTAAATACTATACCTACTTTACCTTAAACGTGTTTAGATTGTCACAAGCAGTAGAATGTACCAAGCCGAGTGATGACGTCATCAGTCATCATCGGCATACACAAAGACACTGTGGCCAGTTGTCATGACAACAGGGTAAACAAGCCTGAATACCCGTGCACACATACAGAGGAAAGTGAGAAGCCACGAATGGGAGCTCTGAGAGTTATCATTAAAGATCCTAACTGTACAGAAATAACATATCATCAATGTAAACTACATATTAAATACCTAAACAGTGTGTACATACAGCGCAAATAGAATAATCAAACACTAAAAAGGAGAGAGACAATCAACTCTAAGGTGTTAGTGGAGATACTCAAACCTAATTGTGAGGGATAATTATTGTTGCCTAGCATTTTACTTCATATCCCAAGGAATTAGTAGAAACTCATATTGAAGAATAGTATATTAATTTTCTTATATAAGGAGAAGATTCCCACAGTCCATTCATTGCTTATCACAACATCCATAATCAATGGTTGTGTTTAGACCCCTTGGGGTAACAGTTTCCAGATCGAAATTCCATCTAGCCTGATGGCATAGTAAGGCTTGCACTGCTGCGCCCTATAACCACCCCGCCTGGATCGAGGTACATGGTCTATCAGCATAGTCCTCAATGATGACACTGGATGGCTTGCTTGCAAAAAGTGCCTAGTCACAGGTTGGTCTGAGCTTCCTTTATCCAGTGCTTGGTGAATAGCCGTATTATGATTGGCTAGTCTCTCTCTGAATGTTGTAACCATTTTGCCTGTATAATAAAGGAACAGGGACAGATGATAGCATAGACAACATATTCTGAAGTACAGGTTAGTCTATGCTTGATAGTATATCTCCTGTTCGTATGTGGGGGATGAAAGCTTGTGTCTGTAATCAAGCTGTTGCACGTGAGGCAATTCCGACATCGAAAACTGCCATGTTTCCCTTTTGGCAGCCACATTTTTTTTCCTAACAATGTATCGGATTGTTTAGTACCAACAGGTTTCGCAGGTTCTTGGACCTCTTATATACCATCCGCGGAGGCGGGGAATCATTAAAAGGAAGACTTGTGTCTTTAGACAATACGATCCAATTGTTCTTGATAGTAGTGGCCACTATCTCTGAGCCAGGTGTAAAGGTGGTAACAAAGTTCAAATGGTTATCACTGGTGCTCTGTGGTTTCCTTATTGTTAAGCCCTCCTGGGTCCAGTGCTCTGCAACATTACATTGATCTGTGATCAGTTGGTATGGGTACCCTCTTTGGAGGAACCGCTGTGTAATCTCCTGTAGCTGGATCTTCTTGCGGGAATCTTCAGTGTTATTCCTCACAACCCGCAGGAGCTGCAAGGATCTGACTCCATTTTTTTTAGAAATGTGGGTGAAAACTATCTTAATGCAATATTGAATTTTTGTCAGTCTCCTTCTGATATAAGGTAGTTTGAAAGCTGTACCCTCCTTCAATGGGAACCTTAAAGATTCAATCTTAAACCTTATTGTGGATTCCAAGACATTAAGGTAATTAAACCATTCTAGGAGAGATTCTGAAGTACCTCTCCAGATCAAAATTACATTGTCTATATATATATATCAGTCCTGCTGAGAGCCAAAAATATTGCACAGCTCATACATTGCCATATATATGTTGGCATATGATGGGGCCATGCTTGACCCCATTGCTGTGCCCAAGGTCTGTAAAAAGTAATAATCGTCAAACCTAAAAATAAATTATCCAAGCAGAACTCCATCAGGTGCAACAGAAATTTCTGAGTAATGCTCATTATTAATCAGCATTTTTTTGACCATTTCAACACCATGTTGTTGAGGTATAACCGTGTACAGACTCACAACGTCCATTGTGACAAGGATATCAATATCCACCAAGCAGGTTGATAAGTTCAAATGAGTCCCTTAAAGGAACACTGAACCAAAAATGTTTCTTTTGTGATTCAGATAGTGCATGCAATTTTAAGCAACTTTCTAATTTACTCATATTATCAATTTTTCTTCATTCTCTTGCTATCTTTATATAAAAAAGAAGGCATCTAAGCTTTTTTCTTGGTTCAGACTCTGGACAGCAGTTTTTGATTGGTGGATGAATTTATCCACCAATCAGCAAGGACAACCTAGGTTGTTCACCAAAAATGGGCCGGCATCTAAACTTACATTCTTGCATTTCAAATAGAGATACCAAGAGAATGAAGAAAATGTGATAATAGGATTAAATTAGAAAGTTGCTTAAAATGTCGTGCTCTATCTGAATCACAAAAGAAAAAATTTGTGTACAGTGTCCCTTTAAGTAGGACTTTGTATTTTGAACCACCAGTTGTAAAAAGCAATCAATAAATTCTGCTAAAGGCTGTAGAAGAGACCCCCTGGCAGAAACAATCGGTCTGCCAGGGGGATCCTCCAGAGACTTATGGATTTTCGGCAGCAAATATAGAATCGGACATATGGGTTTGTCAACACTCAGGAACCCAAGTTCATCGTCACTGATAATGTTTGCTGTGTGAACGAGACCCAATAACTCATAAACCTGCTTTTTAAATATACTTGTGGGATTTGCAGATAATCTACGGTAAGTAACCCCATCTAATAGTTGTCTATGGGCCTCAGTTCTGTATTGTGTGTAATTAAGTACAACCGTAGCCCCGCCCTTATTGGCCGGTCTGATAACTATGTCCCTATCAGAGGAAAGTGATTTGATTGCCATCCTTTTGGCTTTAGTCAAGTTATCTCTACTACAGGGAATTTTTTTATTTATGTCAGACAGGGTAGATGTACAGATCCGATGGAAGGTTTTTATTGAAGTATAGGTATTGGCAGGCTCAAATGTACTACTTGCTTTAAAGGGTTTAGGCACATAATCTCCTTTATCTTTAAAAAAAATATTTGAGCTTTAGTTGCCTCTGGAACCTGCCAAGATCCACATTCAAATTAAAAAGATTACATTTTGGTTTTGGTATGAAAGACAGACCTTTATTCAATACACTAAGCTCCGTAGTGGTAAGGTTGCGTGAGCTCAGATGAAATACTATTTGTTTGCTCTTTTTCGGGCCTGTCTTTCTTTTTGCGCCCCCCTCCTGAAGTGTCTGCTTCTGGACCATGGGGTAAAGGAGGTTTCTGTGCAGATCTTGTGTTTACTCCTGTCTGAATTTGTGGTTGTGTGGATATATTTAAGTCCCCATCAGAGGAGTCCCCTCCACTACTGTCAACTGTATTGAGGTTTACACGTCTGTTTTTGTTAATGGGTCTTCTACGGTCGTATGTGGGGGTCTTGTCTTTACCGTATAACCATCTGTATACCTTTTTATCATGGTAATCATTCTCTACGGTAGAGAATTTCTTGTTTTTAAATGTCAATAGTTCCTGTTTATATTTGTCTATTTGTGTTTTTAACTTAGATACCCAGTCTGTTTCAGTGTCAGCTGTGAGTACAATAATTGTCTCTCGCAATTAGGTTTGAGTATCTCCACTGATGCCGTAGAGTATATAGGGGATTGTCTCTCCTTTTTAGTGTTTGATTATTTTATTTGGGCTGGTATGTACACAATGTTTAGGTATTAATAATGTGTAGTTTGCATTGATGATATGTTATTTCTTTACAGTTAGGATCTTTAATGATAACTCTCAGAGCTCGCATTCGTGGCTTCTCACTTTCCTCTGTATGTGTGCACGGGTATTCAGTCTTGTTTATCCTGTTGTCATGACAACCAGCCACGTTGTCTTTGTGTATGCCGGTGATGACTGATGACATCATCACTCAGCGCGGTACTTTCTACGCCACGCATAGCAGTTATTATGGGTGAGAAGTCCCGCTTGTGACTATCTGAACAAGTTTAAGGTAAATTAAGTATAGTATTTAAAAAGGGTGTGGGTGGTGTTCGTTCTTTTTTTTCTCGGCGTCCATTTGAAAAAGGCTCCTGCACAAGCCGAAACATTATTGGTTAAAGGCCCTTGTTTTTGCTTGTCTATATAAAAGGCTTATGACAAGATTCCTGTGTTGCCTGCTTTTTTGGGTATCCCTTAATCGCTTTAGCCTGGCGTGGGTTTATTTGAATTATAGAGAGAGAGAGAGAGAGAGAAAGAGAGAGAGAGAGAGAGAGAGAGAGAGTGCATACACAGTAAAACACATTATTAAATACTAATATTAGGGGGGCATTTCCAGGCAGCGGTCATGAAAAGCCGCATTTCTAGGAGCTGCCACAGTACTGCCGATAATCCGCCAATTATCAACATATTTATTTAACATCTAATATATTCCAAGCCTGACACTGATGTAGAAGTAGCTGCTGATCAAGAGTATATATTGAACTTATATTGAATATATATGGGACTTAGCCCCCTGACCAATAAAGACCTTAATTCTGTTTGGGTCAAGTATTACCTTCTCATTACAACCCAGAGCATGTTGTATTGTGCTTCGCATATTGTTGACCTATAAAGACTATTTTGCCTGAACAATACAGACAGATAGTGCTTTTGCAGACACAAGAACTAATATGTTTGAGCTTCTTGATCAAATTTGCATATTTCATCTATGTGTTACTCAGACTAGTAGCTTGCCATTTCTTTCTTGATGACTACTCCATTTTATGCGTCTATTTATTATAGTGCGGACGGACATGATACGATGTAGTGTATCATGTTCGCTTTACATCGATAAATGCCGACAGCATTTATCATTGCACCAGCAGTTCTTGTGAACTGCTGGTGCAATACCGCCCCCTGCAGATTCGCAGCTAATCGGCCGTTAGCAGGGGGTGTTAATCAACCCGATCGTATTCGAGCGGGTTGATTTCTGTCCGCCGCCTCAGAGCAGACGGACAGGTTATGGAGCTGCGGTCTTTAAACACGGGGCATCAAGCTCTGTACAGATCTACTACTTGTATGAAATAGCTTTGCTTTGTTGTTCTTTATTTTATGCCTCTCACTTGTTTTATGTGTCCAGTACGGAGCTTACTTTATATATTTACCATAGTGCAGATTACACTCCCAGCGTATTATTAGCTATCAAGGTTTCCGAAAGTGGCTCCTAGATCTGCCCCCACTTGGGATATAATTGCTAACACTGGTCCAAAGTGATCATATAATTCAGTCGAGGACTATGAAACTCCATACTAATCCTCTATATTTTATCTTTTCTTTAATATGTTGGTTTCTGAGCTCTTCATAATGAGTGTTATTCATCCCGACGACCTGTAATATGTAGCTAGAATATAGCATTTCATAACTATATTTTCATTTGTATTTTTATTTGAACCTCTAGAATTATGTATGATGTACATTTGACATTTGTAATTTTGATCTACATAAAAAAAATAAAAAATATTTTAAAATTGAATACAAATTATTTTTCTTATGTTCAGGTATTTGAGTGGAAAGGGCTGCAAAGTATATATACATATGTATATATGTGTTCACATGTTTATGCATGTGTTTATATGTGTATATATGTATGTAGTTTGCACTTGTAAAGTGGCATTTATTTTCGACTTGTAATATGAGTGCAAGTTACCCTTAGTGCACCGCTTGTAATCTAGCCCTATATATTTAGTAGTGCAAGTGACCCTAGCTTCAAATAATATGTCTTGTCCTTATATGGATGGAAGAAAAATGTACCTGCAGATAGACCATAACAGGTCATACATCCCAAGCATCTGTAACAATCATCTTTTATCTTGATCCACGTGGTAAGAATGTAACAGTCCTCCGGATTGGCCTTAATGAGCTGGTCCCTTAAAGATTTAACCCTGCAGGAACCTACCCTATGTTGCTGTGTATCCTTAAGGTAAGCTGTTATCTGTCTTCTATTAATGGCCAGTGTTTAAGGAGTACTGAATGTACAGTGACATCACTAGGTGTGAACGTCACCGTCATAGTGAGGCATTCCATTTCATCCTGTTTGTTAAAGCTCTAACAGATACTCCTTGTGTATATTCTCTTAATCTTGCTCTATATTTTCTCAGTAGTTCCTTCTAATATCCCCTTGCCAGAAACCGTTGTTCCATCTCATCCAATTGTATTCAATTGTATTTCCTTATGTCTACTGTGTTTCCTTATGTCTACTGTCAGAGTTATTCCTGATTACCCTCTCTTCTTTTGCGAATAAGTGAGAGCAAACCAGTTTTCAGCCTCACAGATTTGCAGACCAGTTTATAGCATCTAACTTACATCAGTCTCCCAGATTTGCAAATCAGTTTACAGCCTCTAATTTACATCAGCCTCACAGATTTGCAGACCAGTTTATAGCATCTAATTTACATCAGTCTCCCAGATTTGCAAATCAGTTTACAGCCTCTAATTTACATCAACCTCACAGATTTGCAAACCAGTTTATAGCATCTAATTTACATCAGTCTCTCAGATTTGCAAATCAATTTACAGCCTCTAACATACATCAGCCTCACAGATTTGCAAACCAGTTTATAGCATCTAATTTACATCAGTCTCCCAGATTTGCAAACCAGTTTACAAGCCTCTAAATTACATCAGCCTCCCAGATTTGCAGACCAGTTTACAAGCCTCTAACTTTCTAAGCCTCTGCAGACTGCCCCATTATTTTAGTTCTTTTGACAGACTTGCATTTAAGCTAATCAGTGCCCTTTCATAAGTAACTCCACGGGTGTGAGTACATTATCTATATGGCACACATGAACTAGCTCTACTAGCTGTGAAAAACTGTCAAATGCATTCAGATAAGAGGCAACCTTCAAGGGCTTAGAAATGAACATATGAGACGACCTAGGTTTAGCTTCCAACTAAGAATACCAAGAGAACAAAGCAAATTTGATGATAAAAGTAAATTGGAAAGTTATTTAAATTTGCATGTGCTATCTGAATCATGAAAGTTTATTCTAGACTAAACCATCCCTTTATTATTATTATTATCAGGTATTAATAAAGCACCAGCAGATTACACAGCGCTATACGAGTAATAATAAAACAATATGCATTACATACACAAACAAACAAGTACATTAGTGGTACATTACAGTTGTAGCTGCAATAATTGAGTTATACAAAAGATGAGGAACGCCCTGCAAAGCATTTCAGGTTTTTATTGACTATGAGGTTACAAGTTTTTTTAATTGCCAAAGATATTTCAATTGCATTTTGTAATTTAAGGTGAAATAAAAGAGTATGAATACCAAAAGATTGATGTTGTGCCTGTGAATTTCAGATCACATTTAAAATGACGAAGCTAAGGTCAAATATTGTATGGTATAATACAGGGCATATTTCTTGTGAGTTATTATGCCTGCATTGTTATGCATGTGGTCAGTCTCTGCATTTGGGCATCCTCGGATTCCTACGGTCACATCAAAGAAACTGCTCTGGCGTGAGAACCGGTCAGTGTGAGTCAGATAATTAATGGATTTATTACCCAGGTCGGTTCCCATGATTGTCAGTGAGCAGCAAGCACTGCCTGCCTTAATCCGCATTCTCTTAGAAAAGCACAGTCCTTCAAAAAAGACTTAATGATCCAACTATGATTTACTAATGGGAAACCTTCCTGTGGTTTAGCCGATCTCAAGGAAAGGAGCAAGGAGCACATAAAGGTCAGCTAACTGTTAGTATACAAAACAGGCATCCTATTACTTTCTCTCTATGGGGAACATGCTTGTTTATTTAAAGGTGAGAATATTCCTCTGTATAGCTAATAAAAGTGTATCTACCTAATGTAACAAAATGACATTTATCATACTTAGAATGATATAATCATCCTTTTACCTGTCTTTATCTATCTATCTGTCTATCGAAGATATATCTAAGAAATATAGATTTTTTTTTAAGCCAAGCATCAGAAGGATTTAAAAGTCTAAAAGTGCAAGCTAAATTAATCTTCAGGATGGTTAAAGACAGGTCTAGAATTAGTGAGGCCTTAGGCAAAATTCAAATATGAGGCTTCTATTATGTTTCATTTTTAACATTAAACATGCTAATCCTGTACTGTCTGTATACCTGATTGTGAACAAGACCTTTCCTTATGCTTTCTTTATTTAGATAAAGGAAACCTCTTTATTTTGCTGCATTCAGATTTCTCTCAACCCTAATCAGTCCCCCAGTCCCTGCCACTGAAAAATACCCCCACAGTTTGATGCTACCACCACCACCACGCTTCACCGTTGGGATGGTATTGAGCAGGTGATGAGCAGTGACTGGTTTTCCTCCAGACATGACACTTGGAATTGAGGCCAAACCGTAATCTGTGTGTCATCAGACCAGATAATCTTGTTTCTCACATAATTTTTCATACATACTTACACACTCTCACAAAAACACACACACTTTCTAACGAACACTCTCTCTCACATTCACAAATGCACTCTCACAAACATGCACTCTCACAAACACACACTCTCATACATTCATACACAAACACATATACACTCATATACATATACACACTCATACACATACGTGCACTCATGCATACATACATACATACTAGATATGTGCAATTCGTTTTGGAAATTCTGCAAATTCGGAGATTCGGATCGAACCGAATTTCCAAATTAAAATACTGCCGAATTTACCGAATAAATCCGAATTAGTTCGGATTTATTCGGTAAATTCGGATGGCCATGGATTACACTAGTATTGTACAGTATATAAGGTTATATCACTCTGCTATGGGTTACACCTAATATACAGTACATAATACTAGTCTAATCCCACCTAACACTTACCAAAATTCTGAATTTCCGAACCGAACCGAATCAAACCGAATCCAGCCGAATTTCTTCGAATCCGAATGAATCCGAAACTAATCCGAACCGAATCGATTCAAAATTTTCCAAATTTGAATCGATCTGAACCGAAATTCAAAAAATTCTGAATCGATCCGAACCGAACCAAATTTTTTCGCCATGCACATATCTAATACATACACTCATATATACATACATGCACTCTTTCATACATACACACACATACGTACCTATACTCATACAATGCACTCATATACATACACACATGCACTCATACATACATACACTCATATATACATACATGCACCCTTTCATACATACACACACATACGTACCTATACTCATACAATGCACTCATATACATACACACATGCACTCATACATACATACACTCATATATACATACATGCACTCTTTCATAAATACACACACTTACCTAAACTCATACAATGCACTCATATACATACACACAGACATGTACTCATGCATAGACACACACACTTTCCTTCTTTGAAAGTCACATATAAGGACAAAATTATTAATAATGTTCATTCATAGATGAGTAAATCAACATGATCCCAATTGTTTTACTTTTCATAAAAGCAAATAAAGATGTGTTATACTTGCAAACATTGAGCCAATTGCATTTTTTTCTCCCCCTTGTTGGCCGCAGATGTTAAAACTTATTCACTGAGATTACGAGTTTTGCGGTAACAGGGGTGCGTTGCTAACAAGCAGTTTTTTCTCACTGCTCACTTAAGACAACACTGGTATTACAGGTTTTTTTAAACCCGGCGTTAGCCGCAAAAAGGTGAGCGTAGATCAAAATTTAGCTCCACATCTCACCTCAATACCAGCGTTGCTTATGGTAGCGGTGAGCTGGCAAAACGTGCTCGTGCACGATTTCCCCATAGGAATCAATGGGGCAGAATCGGCTGAAAAAAAAACTAGCACCTGCAAAAAAGCAGCGTTCAGCTCCTAACGCAGCCTCATTGATTCCTATGGGGAAACAAAAGTTATGTCTACACCTAACACCCTAACATGAACCCCGAGTCTAAACACCCCTAAAATTACACTTATTAACTCCTAATCTGCCACCCCCGACATCGCCGACACCTGCATAATATTATTAACCCCTAATCTGCCGCTCCGGACACCGCCGCCACCTACATTATCCCTATGAACTCCCAATCTGCTGCCCCCAACATCGCCGACACCTACTGTTTATTTATTAACCCCTACTCTGCCGCCCCCAATGTCGCCGCCACCTAACTACACTTATTAACCCCTAATCTGCCGCCGCCAACGTCGCCGCCACTATAATAAAGTTATTAACCCCTAAATCTAAGTCTAACCCTAACCCTAACCCCACCTAATTTAAATATAATTTAAAATAATCTAAATAAAATTACTACAATTAAATAAATTAGTCCTATTTAAAACTAAATACTTACCTAACTAATAGTTACATTGTAGCTAGCTTACGGTTTATTTTTATTTTACAGGCAAGTTTGTATTTATTTTAACTAGGTACAATAATTATTAAATAGTTATTAACTATTTAATAACTTCCTAGTTCAAATAAGTACAAATTTACCTGCAAAATAAACCCTAACCTAAGTTAAAATTACACCTAACACTACACTATCATTAAATAAATTAACTAAATTACCTACAATTATTTACAATTAAATTAAATAAACTAAAGTACGGAAAAAAAACACTAAATTACATAAAAAAATAAAATAATTACAAGAATTTTGAACTAATTACACCTAATCTAATCCCCCTAATAAAATAAAAAAGCCGACCAAAATAATAAAAATCCCTACCCTGTACTAAATTACAAATAGCCCTTAAAAGGGCTTTTTGTGGGGCATTGCCCCAAAGTAATCAGCTCTTTTACCTGTAAAATAAAAATACAATACCCCCCCAACATTAAAACCCACACTCCCAACCCTACTCTAAAACCCACCCAATCCCCCCTTAATAAAACCTAACACTACCCCCTTGAAGATCACCCTACCGTGAGACATCTTCACCCAGCCGGGCACAAGTGGTCCTCCAGAGGAGCAGAAGTCTTCATCCGATCCGGGCAGAAGAGGACCTCCAGACGGGCAGAAGTCTTCATCCAGGCGGGATCTTCTATCTTCATCCATCCGGAGCGAAGCGGGTCCATCTTGAAGCCAGCCGATGTGGAGAATCCATCCAGACCAACGACTACACGACGAATGATGGTTCCTTTAAATGACGTCATCCAAGATGGCGTCCCTTGAATTCCGATTGGCTGATACGATTCTATCAGCCAATCGGAATTAAGGTAGGAAAAATCCTATTTGGCTGATCCAATCAGCCAATAGGATTGAGCTTGCATTCTATTGGCTGATTGGAACAGCCAATAGAATGCAAGCTCAATCCTATTAGCTGATTGGATCAGCCAATAGGATTGAACTACCTTAATTCCGATTGGCTGATAGGATTCTATCAGCCAATCGGAATTCAAGGGACACCATCTTGGATGACGTCATTTAAAGGAACCGTCATTCATTGTGTAGTCGTCAGTCTGGATGGATGCTCCATGTCGGCTGGCTTCAAGATGGACCCGCTCCGCTCCGGATGGATGAAGATAGAAGATGCCGCCTGTATAAAGACTTCTGCCCATCTGGAGGTCCTCTTCTGCCCGGATCAGATGAAGACTTCTGCCCCTCTGGAGGACCACTTGTGCCCAGCTGGAAGACTTCTGCCCCTCTGGAGGACCACTTGTGCCCAGCTGGGTGAAGACGTCTCACGGTAGGGTGATCTTCAAGGCGGTAGTGTTAGGTTTTATTAAGGGGGGATTGGGTGGGTTTTAGAGTAGGGTTGGAAGTGTGGGTGGTGGGTTTTAATGTTGGGGGGGGTATTGTATGTTTTTTTTACAGGTAAAAGAGCTGATTACTTTGGGGCAATGCCCCACAAAAAGCCCTTTTAAGGGCTATTTGTAATTTAGTATAGGGTAGGGATTTTTATTATTTTGGGGTGCTTTTTAATTTTATTAGGGGGATTAGATTAGGTATAATTAGTTTAAAATTCTTGTAATTAGTTTATTTTTTTCTGTAATTTAGTGGGTGGGGGGGGGTTCCGTACTTTAGTTTATTTTATTTAATTGTAATTAATTGTAGGTAATTTAGTTAATTTATTTAATGATAGTGTAGTGTTAGGTGTAATTGTAATTTAGGTTAGGGTTTATTTTACAGGTAAATTTGTACTTATTTTAACTAGGTAGTTATTAAACAGTTAATAACTATTTAATAACTATTCTACCTAGTTAAAATAAATACAAAGTTGCCTGTAAAATAAAAATAAATCCTAAGATAGCTACAAATGTAACTATTAATTATATTGTAGCTAGCTTAGGGTTTATTTTATAGGTAAGTATTTAGTTTTAAATAGGAATAATTTAGTTAATGATAGTAATTTTATTTAGTTTTATTTAAATTATATTTAAGTTAGGGGGGGTTAGACTTAGGGTTAGACTTAGGTTTAGGGGTTAATAAATTTAATATAGTAGTGGCGACGTTGGGGCAGCAGATTAGGGGTTAATAAATGTAGGTAGGTGTCGGCGATGTTATGGACGGCAGATTAGGGGTTAATAAAATGTAACTAGTGTTTGCGAGGCAGGCGTGCGGCAGTTTAGGGGTTAATATATTTATTAAAGTGGCAGCGATGTCCGGTCGGCAGATTAGGGGTTAAAAACTTTAAGTGCTTCCAATGTGGGGGGGGGCTCGGTTTAGGGGTTAATAGGTAGTTTATGGGTGTTAGTGTACTTTTTAGCACTTTAGTTAAGAGTTTTATGTTACGGCTTTAGCCCATAAAACTCTTAACTACTGACTTTTAAATACGGTAGGAGTCTTAACACGAGAGGGTCTACCGCTCACATCTTCCAAGACTCGTAATACCGGCGTTAGGCAAGTCCCATTGAAAAGATAGGATACGCAATTTATGTAAGGGGATTTGTGGTAAGCTCGAGTTGCGGAAAAAAAAGTGAGCGGTACACCTGTATCTGCCAGACTCGTAATACCAGCGGGCGTTAAAAAGCAGCGTTGGGACCTCTCAACGCTGCTTTTTAAGGCTAACGCAAGACTCGTAATCTAGCCAAATTTGTTTTGTGATTGCAAACAAACGTCACATGCTTCTGTAATGAAGGGAACAAAATCAGATCACACAGAAATAAGGAACAGTTTGGTACAGCTGTACGGGGATATGTAACCAATATGAAGGGAGAACAGTTATATCATATTTAAAATTTACAAACAATCAGCCTACTGGTTTTGGGGGACATCCTGCTGCTCTTCTGCCTCTTGTCCCTTCACATCCATTTTCTGCAGGACAGCAGCAGAGATAGCTCAGTCTGAAAAGTTGCTCCCCCACACACACACACACACACACACGAGTACTGTCCTCGGAATTAGCCAACTTTTGAATGCTAAATTTTTTTTAAAAAAATGTTACACAGGGCCGGCTCAACTATGGGACCAAGTGGGTTCAATGGACCCAGGCAGCACTTGTCAAGGGACAGCACTTCAGTGACTGAGTCAGTCACTGTCAGATCCAAACTACTCCTCTGTCTCTGTGGGGTAATCATCCACAAAGACACAGGTCAGGGGCCACATTCAAGGTGGGAAAAGTGCATCTCTTCTTTAACTTCCTTCCCACTTATTGCGCACTTGTGCATAAGCATTGATTGCATGCAGATAGGTAGGCTTAGTAAGGTCAGCGGCCAGGCTAGTAGGTTGATATGCTAATCAGTAATGTTACTATTGGGGGATCATTTCATTCTTGGACCCAGAAAGCACAATATCTTGGGCTGGCCCTGATGTTGCACATAACAAATGCACACACCTTACAGGGAACAGTGCTTCCATTTTGTTAGTTCATGTGTTTCATATAAATAAAATTGTGGTCATGCACATGGAGTTATTTAAGAGTCAGCACTAATTGCCTGAAATGCATGTCTGTCAAAAGAACTGAAATATGGGGACAGTCTGCAGAGGCTTAGATACAAGGCAATCACAGAGGTAAAAAGTAAATTAATATAACAGTGTTGGTTATGCAAGCCTGGGGAATGTCAAATAAAGGGATTATCTATGCAAAAACATGTTTAGTGTTTATTATCCCTTTAAGTTGCATTCTGCCTCTTCTAAGCATGGGCAAAACATACTTCTTTTTTATCTAACATGAATAGAAAACCAGCTCATACTACTCTAGAAGATGTATGGCAACAAGCTAGATGTGTTGTTCTGTAAAGAGACACTGCACAAATTAACTTTAAAAAAGATAAAATCATAATAAAATGATAAATACTACAGATTACAATGATCTCTATTAAAGGGATAGTAAACATTGTATCATTATTTAAAATGATAGATAATCCATTTATTTACCATTCCCCAGTTTTGCATAACCAACATTGTTATATAAATATACTTTTTACCTCTATGATTACCTTCTATCTAAGCTTGTGCAGACTGCCTTCTTATCTCAGATCTTTTGACAGAGTTTTATTTCAGGCAATTAGTGCTGACTCTTAAATAACTTTGCTGACTCTTAACTAATGCCCTCTAGCTGTGAAAACAGTTAAATGCATTCAGATAAGAGGCGGCCTTCAAGGGCTTAGAAATTAGCATATGAGCCTATCTAGGTTTAGCTTTTTACAAAGAATACCAAGAGAACAAAGCAAATTTGATGATAAAAGTAAATTAGAAAGTTGTTTAAAATTATATGCCCTATCTGAATCATGAAAGTTTAATTTGGACTTTACTATCCCTTTAAGTTCTGAGCATGTCTGCTCCCTTATCAAGCTGCTGGCAGTGGCTACATTGGGAGAATTTCTAAGTGCTCATCTTCCAAGAAAACAAGTTAGTTGATTGCTGTTTTTTTAACACAATCTGTTTCTTTTTATGTTTACTTTGATTTATCATATATGTTTTGGATTTTTTGTTAAGTTAAATCATGCATAAGACAGCCTCTTACTATTTCTGAGCATAACATATCCGGAGACTGGTAGATAGAGACATATGCATACAGAAAGAGAAGCGCTCTACAGGAACAAACAACAGCTCAGTAGCTTGTTCTATGGCGAGTGACTACCTAGGAGCAGCCTCTTTTAGCCCTGTTGTGCTTTTCACAGGGGAGAACTTTCCTGAAGTACATCAGTCTGATCCCGCTGAGTAAGGTCAGTCCAGCCCTGAAATACCAGGCGATTCTCCTCTGAACAAGGAACATGACAACCCCAGACAATCGTTTCAGCCTTTTGTAGGCCTCATCAGTGAGATGCAGCCATGTCCCTCTAAGCAACAACAGAATATAAAAGCGCCTAAGAAGCTTAAACCATATACATACAATATAAACAAAATAAAACAATATTTATTAAAACAATAATAGGATAGAGATCTCTATATATCAGTTAAGAACAATGATGAATTTAAAAACATTAGAGACGGGGGAACTTCCGGGCGGCGGCCATGACAGGTTGCATTTTTGCTAGCTTCTACAGACCTAAAGACTAATCTTTCTAAAATCTGCTTTTACACCCTGCATCGGGCAGAAACAACTACAGAACCTGATACAGATGACAAAGCCCATCTGAATGCAGTTAAAATTTATAAGTTTATTCACAACTACAATACGCCGGAGACTACTTGAGGTTGCGGCCTCCTATTCAACCCCCCGGTTATCAAGTTTTATGAGTGCACTTTTTTTTCTACTAAGTACACCAGCCGTCAGCATCTATCTAAAGTGTTGGGAAGATGACAGATTTACTTTTACAAGTGATCAGTGATCTGCTAGAAACCTATCAAAAGGCATTCACTGAGACCTTACATGCAGCTTTCTGCCCCAGGCCACTGGACGAAGAACCTATATACGCACATAGGGGTTTTGGGGGTGGAGGTGCTTTGGGGCCCCGGCACCAGCCACTTGCCTCCCTGATTGTTACTAAGGCCCTGGACACTAGCTGCACGCTCTGAGGTGAGAATGAGAAGCTCTCCTCGATGGTGTTAGGAGATGGCAGCGGAGCTAATGTACCTACGAATGGAGAGCCTGCAGTATTGGGCTCCGATGTTGAAGTGGGATCTACCTGTGCAATACCCGCAATACTACTTGCCTCAGACCATCGGGGGGGTTACCTCCTCAACACAGCCACCAACGAGGCCTACCGGATTCCAGGTGCCGAAGAGCTCAGCTGGAATGAAGTGACTAAGCTTGGAGGACACAGTGCAGCCATCGGTATGGAGGGCTTTGAATTTCATTTCCGTAGTGAACACTGCCTTAACATCCCTGGGACTTGATATGGAGGTGTGAGGGACATTGACAATATCGCATTTTTCTGGCTATACCTCCTCTGGTTCACTGGACTGAACTCTTTCACTAGTGCGAGATGCTGGTCTTTGCCTGACAGAGCTGGAGTAGAGTAACTATCGGCTAGATTACGAGTTTTGTCGGTAAAGACTTGCGTTGCTAACGCTCCTTTTTTTTCAGCGCTCACTTTAAACAATGCTAGTATTACAAGTTTTCTGAATGGCTGCGTTAGCCTCAGAAAAGTGAGCATTGAGCAAATTTAGCGCCACTTCTCCCTGTAATACCAACATTGCTTACGGTAGCGGTAAGCTGGCTACAACGTGCTTGTGCACGATTTCCCCATAGGAAACAATGGGGCTGAGACGGCTGAAAAAAAACCTAACACCTGCAAAAAAGCAGCATTCAGCTCCTAACGCAGCCCCATTGTTTCCTATATGAAAATACTTTCTAAGTCAACACCTAACACCCTAACATGAACCCCCGAGTCTAAACACCCCTAACCTTACACTTATTAACCCCTAATCTGTCGCCCCCGACATCCTCGCCACCTGCATTATATTATTAACCCTTAATCTGCCGCTCCGGACACCGCCACCACCTACATTATCCCTATGAACCCCTAATCTGCTGCCCCTAACATCGCTGACACCTACATTATATTTATTAACCTCTAATCTGCTGTCCCCAACGTCGCCGCCACCTACCTACAATTATTAACCCCTAATCGGCCGACCGGACATCGCCGCCACTATAATAAATGTATTAACCCCTAAACCACCGCACTCCCGCCTAGCAAACACTATAAAATTTGTTATTAACCCCTAATCTGCCGCCCCTAACAACGCCGCCACCTACCTACAATTATTAACCCCTAATCTGCCGCCCCCAACGTCGCCACTACTATATTAAATGTATTAACCCCTAAACCTAAGTCTAACCCTAACCCTAACACCCCCCTAACTAAAATCTATTTTTAATACATCTAAATAAAATTACTATAATTAAATAAAGTATTCCTATTTAAAACTAAATACTTACCTATAAAATAAACCCTAATAAAGCTACAATATAACTAATAGTTACATTGTAGCTATTTTAGGATTTATTTGTATTTTACAGGCAACTTTGTATTTATTTTAACTAGGTAAAATAGCTATTAAATAGTTATTTACTGTTTAATAGCTACCTAGTTAAAATAAATACAAAATTATCTGTAAAATAAACCCTAACCTAAGTACAATTACACCGAACACTACTCTATAATTAAATTAATTACCTAAGCTACCTACAATTAAATACAATTAAATTAAATAAACTAAATTACGGAAAAAACCCACTAAATTACAGAAAATAAAAAAGAAATTACAATATTCTAAACTAATTACACCTAATCTAATCCCCCTAATAAAATAAAAAGCCCCCCAAAATAATAAAATTCCCTACCCTACACTAAATTACAAATAGCCCTTAAAAGGGCCTTTTGTGGGGCATTGCCCCAAAGTAATCAGCTCTTTTACCAGCCCTTGTTGGGGGGGGGGGTATTGCATTTTTTTACAGGTAAAAGAGCTGATTACTTTGAGGCAATGCCCCGCAAAAGGCCCTTTTAAGGGCTATTTGTAATTTAGTGTAGGGTAGGGAATTTTATTATTTTGGGGGGCTTTTTTATTTTATTAGGGGGATTAGATTAGGTGTAATTAGTTTAAAATATTGTAATTTCTTTTTTATTTTCTGTAATTTAGTGTGTTTTTTTCGTAATTTAGTTTATTTAATTTAATTGTATTTAATTGTAGGTAGTTTAGGTAATTAATTTAATTATAGAGTAGTGTTAGGTGTAATTGTAACTTAGGTTAGGGTTTATTTTACAGGTAATTTTGTATTTATTTTAGCTAGGTAGCTATTAAATAGTTACTAACTATTTAATAGCTATTGTGAATAGTTAAAATAAATACAAAGTTGCCTGTAAAATACAAATAAATCCTAAAATAGCTACAATGTAACTATTAGTTATATTGTAGCTATATTAGGGTTTATTTTATAGGTAAGTATTTAGTTTTAAATAGGAATACTTTATTTAATTATAGTAATTTTATTTAGATGTATTAAAAATAGATTTAAGTTAGGGGGTGTTAGGGTTAGACTTAGGTTTAGGGGTTAATACATTTAATATAGTAGCGGCGACGTTGGGGGCGGCAGATTATGGGTTAATAATTGTAGGTAGGTGGCGGCGATGTTAGGGATGGCAGATTAGGGGTTAATAACAAATTTTATAGTGTTTGCAAGGCAGGAGTGCGGCGGTTTATGGGTTTAATACATTTATTATAGTGGCGGCGATGTCCGGTCGGCAGATTAGGGGTTAATAATTGTAGTTAGGTGGCGGCGACGTTGGGTGCGACAGATTAGGGGTTAATAAATATGCTGTAGGTGTCAGCGATGTTAGGGGCAGCAGATTAGGGGTTCATAGGGATAATGTAGGTGGCGGCTATGTCCGGTCTGCAGATTAAGGGTTAAATAATTTTATTATAGTGTTTGCGATGCGGGAGGGCCTCAGTTTAGAGGTTCATAGGTAGTTTATGGGTGTTAGTGTACTTTGTAGCACTGTAGTTAAGAGCTTTATGTTCCGGCGTTAGCCCATAAAACTCTTAACTACTGACTTTTATATGCGGTAGGAGTCTTGGAAGTAGAGGCTGTACCGCTCACTTCTTCCAAGACTTGTAATTTCAGCGTTAGGCAAATCCCATTAAAAAGATAGGATATGAAATTGACTTAAGGGGAGTTGCGGTATGGAAAAGTCGCAGAAGAAAAGTGAGCGGTACACCTGTACCTGCCAGACTTGTAATACCAGCGGTCGTTAAAAAGCAGAGTTAGGACCCCTTAATGCTGCTTTTTAAGGCTAACGCCGAACTCGTAATCTAGCCGTATGTTTGCAACATGTGGAATGCTATAAGGCTATTTGACTAATGTTTTTCCCTTCCTATACTTTATATATCTTGAATGTGATTCCCCCCCCCCCCCCCCCCCCCCATTACAGGCTGAGCTTACCTCTTACCTTTCTTGCCATATTCTGGTGCTTTTCCATATGGACAAGTTACAACTATTTATATCAACCTATATGTGTTATTATACATCATCTCACAGATTTCAGTGAGCACTATGTGGGGCTTAGTATGTTTACCTGGGTATAGGAATCACAGCAGCTATTGTGCATTATCTGAGAGATCTGTTTTGACTATAGTCTTTTCCATTGACATCTCATGAGGTGCCCAGCATTCTGTTGAGCTGCCTGCGGCTGAGGCAGAGCAACATACTGAGTGTTTTGGCCTTAATACATACTTACATAGCCTATCTGGGGTATATACTACCACTACCTACTAAACTAAGGACCTGTTAAGATAAGAGCACACTACTATCATATTTGCTAACCTTGAGATATGGTATGCACCCTAAGCTAACCGGATAAATGCATGATGCTACTGGCAATCTTTACTCTGATGTTATTTACTATGCTGGTTTTTGGACTAGAGTCTAGAACATCATTTTAGTTATAGAGTAACTAGGGACATTTATGTATAATACTACTAATGTTAGCTGCCAGATTTATGTTGAGTGATATTGTGGGCATCTTTCCCACTATAAGCTATATCCAATTTCATTATATAGCTACTGCAGAAATAGCTGGCCTGCCATAGCCTTAAGATATATGCAAGTTGACGCATCTGACATGTCCCTCAATATCATACCCCACCAGTCCTACCTATATCTACACAAGACGTGGATTCCCGGTTGACAGGGTAATAGACAATACTTAGAGCAGTTCCAACAGCTTTATTGTGTTTCTCCCTTATCATAGACAATATTTATAACAGTTTTAGTAGCTTTATTGCTCTTCCCCCTAACCCCCTTCTCATTTTCATTAAGCACTGGAGGGTCAGGGATAATATTCTAACAGGCTGAGAACAAGCTTACAATAGTAACACAGTAAAAAAAACTACATTTTTGGGATATAGCTTGAAGAACTATATATATAACAGTGTGTAACAACTCTCAAGGGTGAAACAGGTCTGTACATATTTCCTAAATAAAATGGCATTCTCTATCTGAATCATGAAAGTTTAATTTTGACTAGACTATTCCTTTAAAGTGAATGTAAATTTTTCCAGATTGTATAATATATTGTTGTAGAGAATCATACGATAAAGCATACCGCCACAATCCGTTTTTAATAAAATGTATTATTTCAATGTTATTTTATATAACAATTATCGATCATTCACTTACCCGCTCCTCCCACTCTCTGTTTGCTTATTCTTCCCCATATTACGTAAACAGCGGTCCCACCCGCTGTTTACGTATCGGCACTGCGCGCTCCCGTGTATTTTTTTCAATTGAAATGACAGGACTCCGTATAACATTGTATTGCGACGCCGTGTTTAGGTATATTGCGCATGCGCGAAATGTGCACGAGCTTACAATACATTTGCTCTACACCGCAAACAAACGCATGCGCAATGATGACGTATTACGTCATGGTAATGGGGTGGGTCCCCCTGTGGTTAGAGCCGTTATTGGCTATCAAGACGTTGATCAAAAAATAGAGGAACGGAGCGCGAATGCCGGGAGGAGGTTGATTTCAGTGAAAACAAGGATAAAATAATGAAAATAAAGGTAACGAATAAAAAAGGTAGAATTTGATTAATGAAACTCAAGGTTTTTTTTGACAACTGTTACACAGGTGTTTAGAGAAGAGGCTGACTTTACATTCACTTTAAGGATAATTGGCGGGTGCCCTAACTATATGTAAGATATATTATGTACACTTGCATATTCATAGAACCAAACTTTCAGTTAGACTTGTACACTATTCCAGAATATTAGTGGTGCCTAATTATCTTTTATACTATAGCTTTCTATATTAAGCGAAAAATAGTTTTTTTCATATGAGACCCACAAGTGTTCTCCTGTATTTCAAGATGCCTTCCTGTAGTAATATTATCAGTTGGTTTGAGGTCCAAGTGTGGCACCTTGAGTTTTTCTTGGAAGGTTTACTTTGTCAGGCATGTTATATATGTGTTGTACCTTAATCTGTTTCCTAAAGCTTCATGGATACTGTAACTAACTTGAATGTCATTATCGTAAACTTCCTGTATGCCTTTTATTTTAACCTCAATAAAAAAAAAATTTAAAAAAACATTAGAGACAACTGTATGTCTCTTACAGCCCTCTAAGGCCAATCAGTACTAAGTGTTAGAAATCCCCAGTGGGGCGTAACTAAATGTCCAATCTCTAGGTGCACCTAAATAATCGTCACAGACAAATCCAAATGAATTGGTAGGTGAATCGTCTGTACCCACTGAGTAAGGTCAGTCCAGTCCTGAAATATAAAAAGTAAAAGTAGGAATAGAGGCGCCAATGGTGCAGGTAAATGGTGGTACAGGTATCACTAATAGCCCAGTGTACACAGGGTACTCACATTTATGGAAGGCACTCACTTGTACCTATAGAGACAGGCTGGATTTTAGCAGCAATCCAGCTAGCTGATCCAGGGTGAGCTGGCTGGTTCGTGGGTGTGTAGAGTGTTGGTACTCTAAAGTAGCATAGCAGGGCGGTACCATATATAACACTGAGAGTGGATTTATATAAAATAAATGAATTAATTTAAAACATATAAAAAGGTTTACCACTCAAAGAATATAATTGGTACATCAGGAATACATGCGACGCGTTTCTCAGTTAAAAACTGTTTCCTCAGGCATGTTTTTACACAGATATTTACTCCTTATATAGGGCTATGCTACTAAACAACACCCACAGCCCACCCCCAACAATTGACATGACACAGACCAATCGGTGTCCCTCATTCAAAATGTTTCCACCCCTGGGGTGATATGAGCACCTAAATACTTGGAGAGGGATGTATTTACTTGTAAAATATATAGACGCCCTTGCTACTTCTTACATTTTGTATATATGTGTGTAAATATTTCGTAGTGGCATGGTATTTTAGTGGCTGATATTTGATGGTAACTAATGTTCGTCAATACTGTGTTCTAATTGGATGTCCCAGCCGTCAATCATCATGTGTTAGTCGGACCTGTGCTACTTGCTTCTGATTCGTCTGTTTAGCCGTCAATACTGTGTTCTAATTGGATGTCCCAGCCATCAATCATCCTGTATTAGTCGAACCTGTGCTACTCGCTTATGATTCGTCTATGTAGCCGTCAGTCAGAGATTCTGGTCACTTGTTGCTAGTAAGTGTAGTATCCAATGGATAGGCTAATTTCAGGCGTGCCCCCATTTTGCTGGCCTTAATAGTACACTACAGTGTGCGCCCATCGAGGGAATCTAATTGGTTACTGCGTAATGTTTGTAACCGGTGTATCCCATTGGTTCTAATGCAAGTTGTTGTATTGAACAGGGATCATTATTGGTCAGCGGGTAATGTCAACAAAGAGCCCTATTGGTCAGCGGGTAATGTCAACAAAGAGCCCTATTGGTTAGTGCCCTAAAAATGATATTGTTAGATCTATGAATGGATCTGAATATATATAAATACAAATAGAGTGAATAATCTAATGATCAACGTTATTTAAGCAGTGATCGTATAAATAAATGGCGCAATAAATTTGCTAAAGTTAAGATAATTTAATAAGTGATAAGTGTGTGAAAGATAAGAAGAAAAGACAAAGTAAAAATATTTTTTGGCACATTATTTGTGCATCCATAACATCGATGAATGCCGATGGCTGTAATTGAGGTATAAGTGATGCGTGAACCTCATAATCATATATGTATAGTCACCATTTAATTCATGAAACGCCTACAATCAGGTTAGAATCTATGTGATGTAAAGACCCATAGTGGGTTGTGCTAGTGTAATTAAATCTTACATAAGAAGATGCTAGTGTTCTATTAAAATTATATAATGTGTAAGTGACAGTGATCATTTTAGTATGAATATAGTGCACCAATAGGAGCCTATTGTTTGGTCAGTGAAACATAAAAACTGTAAGTGTAAATTATATTAATATAATACATTTATCAGATCACACGTATCCAGTCTGTGAGTCATGAGGTATATTAATATAATACATTTATCCAATCTAAACAGGGGCTACACCAAATATCTCAGGTGTCAAATCTGTGGGTCTGAGGGCTCTAAGTCTACCGAGATGACCCCCTATCTCGGGCGATCTCCCCTACAGCAAGGTGGAAAAACTGGTTGTTGGTACTACACTATTTCTATCTTTATTATGATAGATGTAAAATAACCCTCTACCATAATATTAAACAAATGCCATAGAATCTATAACTTCATTTAGCCCTGTGGGGAAGAGTGTTTGGAATTTAAAAATCCAGTATGTTTCCCTTTGTCTCAGACGCGTGAATCTATTATAATGATGACTGTTGGGGATACTCTCCAAAGGTGTAATGCTGAATTGGCATTTGCCTATCCTACTTTTAATGCAATAGTGCCTTGATACACTATGTTTGGGTGAACGTTTGATTATGTTCCGTTTGTGTTCCCCCCACCTTAGTCGTATCTTCCTAGAGGTGCGTCCAATGTACTGGACCCCACATGCACAAGTGAGTGCATAGATTACATACCCAGAGTTACATGTCAAATGTTCTCTGATCTGGTGTTCTTCCCCTGTTGTATGTGATATTATGGATTTTCTTCCGTGTGTGATGGACTTACACATATGGCACCGTGTGTGTCCACATCTATAAGTTCCAATATTGTTATTAGTATTCCCATTTATGTGATCGTAGCTTCTAGGCCCTTTTCTATTGCATTTAAAGTGTTTCTTTGTCATAACAACCTTACTAGGTGCTAATTTTTGTTTCAAGGTTGGCGCCCTCCTATACACTATCTTAGGTAAGGGGGCCAGCACTTTTTTTAGTACGGGGTCTCTAAGCAAAATGTGCCAATGTTTCTTTATAATTCTATTAACTGCTTTAAAGTTGGAATTATATTGTGTGACGAATAGAGATTGTCCCTGATGGCCTGTGTTTTCTGTCCCTTTTTTTGTCTTGCAGGATAATAGCAAATTTCTGTCTAGGGATCTTGCTCTGTTGTAGCCATATTCTATTAGGCCCTTAGGATAGCCTTTTTCCCTAAATCTGTCCTTCAATATAACAGACTGTTCATCATACATATTAATAGAACTACAATTACGCCTAATGCGGCAAAATTGACTGTAAGGAATATTAATTTTCCAGTTATTGTAGTGGTTACTGGAATAATGAAGGAAATTATTACAGTCTACTGACTTGAAGTAAGTAGAAGTGCAAACAGTACCATTGGGCCCCCACGAAAGCAATAGATCCAAAAATTCTATTGTTTGTATCTGTATATTGGATGTGAAGTCTATACCCATAGTGTTGTTATTTAAGAAGTTTACAAATTCTTGCGCTTCTCCAATAGAGCCTTCAAAAATGAATAATAGATCATCTATGTAACGGCCATAGAACACCAGATTGCCCCTCCACTTTGTATTGTAGATGTAAGTTTCTTCGAAAATCCCCATAAAGAGATTGGCAAAGCTAGGGGCAAATCTGGTGCCCATGGCCGTTCCCTTAGTCTGTAAGTAAAACTGATCCAAAAATTGAAAGTAGTTATGTTTAAGTATAAAATCTATCAAAGTAATAAGATATTCTTTTTGTTTATCAGGCATGTATATGTCTCTATTCAAAAAAATCGAGGTCGTTTTTAACCCCCATTCATGCGAGATATTGGAATATAAGGCTCCTACATCGCAGGATAGCCATATATAATTGTTTTTATACTGTATATTTACAAGTTTTTGTAACAGATCTGTGGTGTCTTTAATGAATGAAGGAAGGTGTTGGACATATTTTTGCAAGAACGTGTCTACGTATTCGCTTAGCCTATCAGTTATGCTGTTAATGCCCGCTATAATTGGACGTCCCGGTGGTTTAAGGGCATCTTTATGCAACTTTGGGAGATGGTAGTAGTAGGGTATACTAGGGTGGTCTGGAATTAAGTATCTTTTTTCTTTTTTGCTTAGAATACCCATTTTACTACCATCCTCCAAAATTTGAACAAGTTTTTTAGAAAATATTGATGTAGGGTCCTGGGCTAATTTCCTATAATAATTGGTATCATGAATTATACGTTCTGCTTCTCCAGTGTAATCAGAATAATTCTGGATAACCAGAGCCCCACCCTTATCGGCCTGTCGGATGACAATAAAAAAAAAATTTAAAAAAACATTAGAGACAACTGTATGTCTCTTACAGCCCTCTAAGGCCAATCAGTACTAAGTGTTAGAAATCCCCAGTGGGGCGTAACTAAATGTCCAATCTCTAGGTGCACCTAAATAATCGTCACAGACAAATCCAAATGAATTGGTAGGTGAATCGTCTGTACCCACTGAGTAAGGTCAGTCCAGTCCTGAAATACCAGGTGATTCTCCTCTGAACAAGGAACATGACAACCCCAGACAACCGTTTCAGCCTTCTGTATGCCTCATCAGTGAGGTACAGCCTTATCCCTCTAAGCACATTGGGCAGGGAATCCACATCTGGTTTCCCCATCACCCTTAGGGAGACTTCCCAAGGGTCATAATACAAATACATACAGGGACGAACAAATCTCTCCTGATTGTCTCTCTCACAATGTCTTTTTAAAGGTACATTAAATAATTTGAGATGGTAATATAAAATGATAAATAATATATAACTCTAGAATATACTTTATTTATTTTGTCACCTTTTCCTGTAATTCCATTCTGAAATTGTGAGCTTTTCAGTTCCTGTTAGAAATAGAAGTGCAGAACACTGTTACAGGTATATGCCACACAGCCATTGGCTGCACACTCTAGTGACCTATTTATTACTGCCCCGATTGGCCACAGCAGAGAAAGTAACCTAAGTTACAACATGGCAGCTCCCTTTGTTATATAGACACTAAAACTCTACTCTATTTAAACAGCTACTGAAACTTTAAAAATACATCTACATGTTATATTCTCAGACTAATCTTTTCTTTGAATGCATCATTCTAACTAGCATTTATTTAGTGTTTAATTCCCCTTTAAGAAGTGCCTGTGGGAGCTACTTCAGGAATATACATAGGGAATATTTCTAATCTTTAAGAAAAGCTTAACTGATTTTTTTTTTCTGAAAAAAATAAAACAAAGTCTAAGGGATTTTTGTAGCTAAATTGTTTTATGAGCATCTCTAAAGGACTTGCACATACTATATAATAGGAAATAATACTTCATTTAATAATACAATTCTCTAGCAAATTATAGCATTTCATTATTCCACTAGATAAATTTCTGTAACATTTACTTAAAAAACCTTCCCATACATTTACATTGTCATTTAACAATAACGTAGCAATAGTGATAAAGTAATGATAAGTCTTGCTCAGCTGTTCTAGATGTTTTACAGAGTAATATAGGTAGCATAACATCTTTACATTGATTAAATTCCATTTAAACCAACAAAGCATTTTAATTCACAAATTTAGAGCAATGGCAGATTAGATACCTGTCATCAGATGACATACAAGAAACAAAACACTACCCCTTACAGTCTTTTTAGTATCCAGTATACTGCAGAGTTCGTAAAGGAAAGATTTTCTGTTATAGCCCGCCACCTAGTGGTGCGCAAGTGTTATTGCATACATTAGAATAGTGATAACACTAGTAGCCTTGCAGCAGTACATAGGAGAGATTCATAATAATAATAAATATATATAATATATATATACATAATATAGTAACATTTTATATGTAGCTCTGCATAAATGTAATGTATTATTTATGTGCAAAAAAAAAAAACCCATAATCTCAAAGTAGATTTTACCAAGTAAAACAATGAAGTGCACTAGATACCCTAAAAACGGAATCTTATAGACAGAGAATATGTTAAAGTTTTAATGTTAATGTCTTATACAGTACATATAATATAATTTAAAGTACAATGTAATAAAAATTATTTCCCTGACCGGGAATCGAACCCGGGCCGCGGCGGTGAGAGCGCCGAATCCTAACCACTAGACCACCAGGGAAGTTGGGAAATTGAGGTTACTAAATACTAAGAATACTTTTAGTTTTACTAAATATTGACAACACTTGTAGACACATATATTAGAAATTATTTGTGATTTAAACAAATTATGTAACATTATAGTTATGAAAAAATCTCCAAGACCCTTGCACAATGCATGCAACTGTTTCTTTGTTACTTTTGTTTTAACATACAAGGCTCTTAAACGCACTATTTACTGTAAGCATTCCTCTTCAGTATGTTGTGTAGCTTTAAAGCGCCATCTGCTGTTCAAGAGTGAATCTACGCATCTTAGAAAAAGGAAACCGTAACCAGACTGTTATTCCTGTGATATGTTTCTTGCATGAGGCAGTACACACGTGAGCACATACAGAATGGTCACACCTGTATCATTTAAACTAAGACATATCTATGTTATTTCCTGAGGAGCTTAGAGGCAGTTTACCTGTTTATAGAAATAGCACCTAGTCTTTATTTTACTGTATGTTTTATTAATTCAATGCCTCCCTTTCATATGTAATGTTCAAAATTGTCTTCATCATAGGAAAATGGGAGAATTTATTTTTATGTTTTATACTGAAGCAGTGTGAACTGTAATGTTTAACTAATGCTGTAGCATTTCCCCATTCTCCTTAGTCCTTTCTCTACATCATGGTTGTCCAACTATTATATTCATGTGCAAGAAAATCTATGAGCCAGTAAAGACAAAAATTAAAGGGCTACTGAACCCAGTTTTTCCCTTCATGATTCAGACAGAGCATGCAATTATAAGCAAAATTCTTATTTACCAGGGGTCTTAAACTAAACACACCCAGGGGCAACTGACCAAGTTGTCTTCTCCTATGGAGGCTACTTGAACAAAAAACAACAATTTTCCAAAAGTATAATTTTTATTGCTTCAAAAAAGAAACTGAACAATATATGACATCCTTTATATCTTCAATATATAATACAACAGCCATTTAAAGTAAAACTCTGTTCTTTCTGCTAGACACCTGGCAGTGTTTCTGCTGAGTCAGTCAAGCCACATTTGTTTGAGTGAGTTGGCAGTAGATACCTTGACACTTTATTGAAAGTATTGAACATATAAATCTCATTTTTTCCTGTACATTTCTTCTCTTTTTATCAATTTTTATTATTTTGTAAAGTTCATAGCTGCTCTCTGCTGCTCCCTGGATCCCAGCTCACAGTGTTCACAATGTAGCACATGACACATTTGCGCAGATCCCACATAGAATCGTTTATGATTGTTTTTTGCAAAAATGTGAGCATACACAACAAACATTTAACTTTAGGAACGTATGCAGAGAAACAGTGGCAGATTATAACCTAAGACACAATGTGCCTAAAGTATATAGTATAGACAGCATGTGATATAATAAGAGTTTGCCCATACCCAGTCATGTTACGCACGTACATTTCATTAGTGTTGTCATAGTAAACTACTAGAAATGACAGTATATAAAGATGCGACACAGATCTAAGCAGCCTTGTTCAAAAACAAGTTGTAAACCGCATAGGAATGCGCAACCTACGTCACTTTCGGTGACGTGAATCAGCTGCTGGAGGTGTGGGCACTCAATGCGCATGCGCAAGAGGGGGGGGGGTTGTGCTTATGGGGTTTACAGGAGGTGCTGATTAGGCTTATGTAAGTTACACATGGGGTGCTTATGGGGGTTACAGGGGGTGAGGATGGGGCTTATGTAGGTTACCCCCTCTGTAAACTACATAAGCACCAGCGCCCCCCCATTTAACCACCATAAGCACCCCCTGTGTAACCTACATAAGCCCCATTAGTCCCTTCTGTAACCCCCATAAGCACCCCCTGGGCACGGCAAGTCGGCGGCGCACAATGGATCACTGAGGAGTAGGGCCGTTTGCACATGCGCATTGCAGACGACTGTCCATAGAATTCCTTGACCTGTTGTTCTCAAATAAGTCGCCTTAAATGAGTGAAGAGTAGGGCCGCATGCGCATGCGCGGAAGACTACGGACCGATCAGATAATACATAGTAAAAAAGCGTTACTGCATTATCTGATTGGTCCGTGTGTCTGTAAAGTCAGTGGCTGTACAACCAATAGGGTCCAGTGTGCCGCTAGTGCTTTGTCTGATGAGTGAAGAGTAGGGCCATGTGCGCATGCGTGGCACGGCTCAAAGAATTCCTCGACCCGTTGTTCTCAAACAAGTTGCCTTAAACAGCTGATATCGGTTGCGCATTCCTATGCGGTATACAACTTCTTTTAGAACACCGGTGCTCTGTTGAAAACTTCAATACATCGAAACCTCCAATATGACATCACTTCCGGTGAATTCAATTTTTCCCTATTTGTTTTGCCTCTGTCTGGGTGTTGCACCGCCGATCCTCTGGCATCCACCCCAAGTGAACCCCCCAGGCGGAGGCAGAATAGATAGTGAAATAGGCTATTACAGTGCCCATCTGATTGGTCTGTGAGTGACAGGATGCACAACCAATCAGATGTATGAAATCACTGGAAGTGACGTCATATTGGAGGTTTCGATGTATTGGAGTTTTCGACAGAACACCTGATCTAATTCAATTTAAACAGACGACCGCAGCCCACCAGTTTGAGATACCTGATCTAGACCATGAAAGTTGCATTTTAATTTTACAGTCTCTTTAATTGGTTCTCTTGTGCTTAGGCAGGGATATCCTCAAAATCTGTCCTGCCTCCAGCCCTTGAAACTAAACATTTAGCAATTCAGCTTTACAGCCTGTTTTTAGGGTGGTAATTACTCTACTGGTGTAACCTGCCAAGATGAATTATCCTATCCACCTTTAGTGGCATTAAATATATAAATCATTTTTTAGAATGCCCAGAAAAATCAGCTCTCATTCCCAGTATAAAGGGGTGAAGGCTAACAGTAAAACAGCACCCTGGGCTTTTTTTACTTTGGGGATATAATGTAGGCGCTGTCAATCTAATGATGTATTTCACACATAAAATACATTTCTAATAAATACATAATAATACAAGGTGTACACTCACTAAACAGTAAGGTGGTGCCATTCTGTCTCATCATAATTGAACTTTGCTATAAGTTTAATGTTGTCAAATGTAATATTCTAATGCCAACTAGACTGCTTGTGACCTGCTTCTATTTGCCATTAGACTCTCTTGCACAGGACCTCAGCACAACAGACTTCTGCATTTGTTCTATTTGCTGCTTCCTATTGAAAAATAAGGAAATTACAGATCCAAAGGGCACATTTTTATTTATAGTATTTTATTTATAGTAACACTGTGTGCTGGATTTCTCACATTTTGTCAGGATATAATGGTATAATTTACTGTATATCTCTCATATTCATATAATCATTTGCTGCTCTTTATCCCAGGGTAGCAACATTGTAGAGAGATGAATTGAACATAATTTTAACTACAGTAAAAAACAATTGGCTTCAATCTTATGAATCAGAATTCACTTGCAAAGTGTACTGTTTTTCATGTCATTTTTAATTCAAATCTATTCCCATTGAAAAAAAAATATTCAAATGCACTGAATTTGCATCATGAAAACTCTCTCAATACCTTCCATATGGAGAATGCAACACCAGTATTCTAATAAATTAGAAAACACACGTTGAGCAGTTTGGCAAATTATTTTTGGACCTTTCAAACTGTACACCCTGGATCTGTTGAAAACATATTATTTCCTGTTTGCACAGCAATTTGTCATGCAAAAGTTCTTCCATGTTTTAATTCAGATGCTAATAAACCAGATCACATATTTAATTTAAAAAAAAAAAAGAAGGTAAAAATAAAGTTTAAATCCCTATTTTGAGCAATGTAGATCTATCAAAATCATTGCAAATATTTATTTGCAAAGCCTGATATATTCCTGTTAGTTATAGTTTTCCATTTATTTGTCAAATTCCATTTTTTTTCACATTTCCAAGCTGCTATACAATGTTTTTGAGTATGATTTTAGATATTGTAAAATGGAGGCGTAAACTGAGCAACTGTATATAGATGTAGGTAATATATGATGTAGATCAGACGAAGGTATGTAGGTATGTATGATGGACTAGGCCCAGACTGACCATAGGGCATACAGGGCATTATTATTTGTGCCCTGCCTGCCACTCACAGCCTTGCTGAGCCAGTCACAGAACAGCAACTCCTCTTGATGGTGTCTTTTGATGTCAGCGGGTGCATATTTTTGTGTGATTGTGGATGTCTGGGGTGCTTAGTCTGTGCATGTGGATGTCCGTGAAAGTTTTTATCTCTGATAGTGCAGCTTATATGTGATGACGTGCTCAGGTACCTGTTATTTTGAGTGATCGTGACTACACACTCTAAGGAGCAATAAGCGGTTAGTCTTTATTTAAACATTAACTTTTTGTTTTTTTTAACTACATTTCACTTTGCTACTTTTTAATGACAACCAATTTACAAAATACAGTGACAGAAGGGTGCTAATTAAACTACTAATTAAACTAGTACATTATACTTGTCAGTTTTGAGGGATGGTTAAACAACATATATGGGGAGTAGGCTGCTCTGCCTTAAAATGTCCAAGCCTGTTTTTGTTCCCGGTCCGGCTCTTTGACTGACAATAATTGGGTGACCAGAGACAACCACCTTGGCCTGTCACTTATCTTTTTAATTCTATTGCAGACATAATGCAGTGACATAGGGCTGATGACCAAAAAATCGCTGGCATTGAGTGAAATCATCTAAAATCTTTGGGGCTTTTTTGAGCATTATATTCTGGGGTCTCTCCTTCATTTTTAGAAGCATTTTTAATCTTTCTGTGCACAGTTTTTTTTATAGGCACCAGCTACTACTGAGCATGAGCAAAAGTCTGTAATTGGCTGATGGCTGTCACATGCTATAGGGGGGGCAGCAAATTTAAATACATTTTAAAATTTGTCAGAAATAAATTTGCTCATTTAAAATTCAGAGTAAGTGCTATTGCATTATCTTTTTATTATGCACTTACAATTTAAAACATATTTCCAGTTTACTTCTATTATCTTATTTGCTTTATTCTTTTGGTATCATTTTTTTAAAAGCATACGTGGGTAGCCTCAGGAGTTAGGAGCTAGCTGCTGATTGGTGGCTGAACAGATGGATATGCCTCTTGTAATTGGTTTTCCAATGTTCTCAGCTAGCTCCCAGTAGTGCATTGCTGTTTCTTCAATAAATTATACCAAAAGAATGAAGCAAAATTGATAATAGAAGAAAGATGGGAAGTTGTCTAAAATTGTTTGCCCTATCTGAATCATGAAAGAAAATTGTTGGGTTTCATGTCCCTTTAACCCCCACACTCGTGAACTCCCACTCAGTAACTGCAAGCTTTAAAGCTTCTAAACAGGAAACAGCCTGTGATTGGCATGCCATTGAAACATCTAATGGGCTGACCAATCATGTCCGCACAGAATCCATCAGGCTTACCACTCTGGAGAGGGAGTTTACCCAGGTGTTTAACTCCTATATATATCATATATATCATATATATATATATATATATATATATATATATATATACACACACACACACACACCTATTTATATATATATATATATATACAACTTGAAAAGATAGAGCTCTAATTAATTCTATTAGAACCAAAGAAGGACAAGGCTGCACTGAATATCACTTAAACCAAGCGTTTATTTAAGAGGTGGTAAAGACACGGGGTCTGTCTTTACACATTAATATTATGTACCAGATAAAAAGTGAACCAGATAAATGTACTCCACAATTCACATAGATACAAGTATCCCCCCCCCCACATGGTAGCATGTTACTAGGCCAGCCAGCTAACAGTCCGTGAGATATTCCGGGCACATAGTGTAAAAACACGCTCCGGTAGTATATATAAACAGATACCGTCCCAATACTCTCCTACAGTCCGGGCACAGAAGTGTTATCACACGCTCCGGTGGCAGGGTATGAGTGCAGTCATTCATATATGTCAAACAGGACAGTATAAAAACTTCCAGCAGAACAGCATATCAAAACTCAGCAATGAGGGGTTTTCTACCGGTTGCAAGACTTTGAACTGCATGGCTTACCTTCACTTTAACTGTTATATGGGACAAATGCCATACGGCTACATATACCTCCGTGATCCTGTGATGCTGCAATGCAGATGCCGGTGCGGGACTTCACTTGCTAACCTCGGTATACATGAACCTAGTGAATGGGTACATACAGAGCTGCTCCACCATGATAGCGTTCTTCACGCTGTAAAGTTACAATCCACACATTACGTGTTTCGCCCCTCCCCTTTCTGGGTTAGACTTGAGGCTTCGTCAGATGTATAATGTTGCCACTTTCCGTGGTGTTTAAATACTGATTCTGTTACAATGTTAACCATCCCTTGTTACTATGTCTTAAAGGGACACTACGTCATTTAATTTATCTGGTACTTCATGTTAAATATATGTAGACACGATATTACTGCACAATGGGGTTGACACCAATTATGGACTGATTGTTAGTGTTCGATGATAACAGCATAATATACTAAACATCTTGAAATAAATATACATATGAGGCCTGTACATATATAACGCCGCATATGACATATTCAATGGCATTCTTATTAAAATACTTTACATTGTTGTTCATATTTCGCTAAAGATTCACAAGAAGAGGCATATTCAATTTTTTCATTAAAGCCAAAAGGGGACAATGTGTTAAGTCTATGCATCCAACGTGACTAATGCTGGAGTAAAATTTGATCAATATTGCCTCCCCTCCTTCTCGGCCTGACAATCCCTAGCACTTTCAGTTTTGTAAAGTCAGAGTTATGGAGCATTTGGAAATGCCTAGCCACCGGACTGTCCTGATCATTGTCCTTAATGCTGTCCCTATGCTCCCTGACTCTGTCTTTCAATTCACGTGTCTTTTTACCAATGTAATATTTTGGACACGAGCAATGTAACATATAAATCACATTCTTTGTATTACACACGATCCTTTCATTTATGTAATAGCTTTTATCTGAAAATTGACTAAGAGCCTATTGTAGGTTCGAAATGTTGTTCCTGTAAACTTTTGGACCCAACTAATGAAAATAAAGGTCTTTTAAACAAAGATTTCTTCTGGTGGCTGGAGTGCTTTGGATGTATGGCTGCACATATATACCACTTATCATTGTCTTACCAATGCATTCAGTTAACTCACAGTAGTGTATTGCTGCTCCTTCAATAAAGGATACAAAGAGAATGATGCAAAATTAGTAATAGAAGTACAGTAAATAGGAAAGCTGTTGAAAATTGTATGCTCTATCTGAATCATGAAATAAAAATGTTGGGTTTCATGTCCCTTTAAGTAACACACATTGGGGCCTAGTTATCAAGCCGTCAACCTCAAATACGCTTTTAGTATTAGTCCCTTCTGTAACCCCCATAAGCACCCCCTGGGCACCGCAAGTCGGCGGCGCACAATGGATCACTGAGGAGTAGGGCCGTTTGCACATGCGCATTGCAGACGACTGTCCATAGAATTCCTTGACCTGTTGTTCTCAAATAAGTCGCCTTAAATGAGTGAAGAGTAGGGCCGCATGCGCATGCGCGGAAGACTACGGACCAATCAGATAATACATAGTAAAAAAGCGTTACTGCATTATCTGATTGGTCCGTGTGTCTGTAAAGTCAGTGGCTGTACAACCAATAGGGTCCAGTGTGCCGCTAGTGTCTTGTCTGATGAGTGAAGAGTAGGGCCATGTGCGCATGCGTGGCACGGCTCAAAGAATTCCTCGACCCGTTGTTCTCAAACAAGCTGCCTTAAACAGCTGATATCGGTTGCGCATTCCTATGCGGTATACAACTTCTTTTAGAACACCGGTGCTCTGTTGAAAACTTCAATACATCGAAACCTCCAATATGACATCACTTCCGGTGAATTCAATTTTTCCCTATTTGTTTTGCCTCTGTCTGGGTGTTGCACCGCCGATCCTCTGGCATCCACCCCAAGTGAACCCCCCAGGCGGAGGCAGAATAGATAGTGAAATAGGCTATTACAGTGCCCATCTGATTGGTCTGTGAGTGACAGGATGCACAACCAATCAGATGTATGAAATCACTGGAAGTGACGTCATATTGGAGGTTTCGATGTATTGGAGTTTTCGACAGAACACCTGATCTAATTCAATTTAAACAGACGACCGCAGCCCACCAGTTTGAGATACCTGATCTAGACCATGAAAGTTGCATTTTAATTTTACAGTCTCTTTAATTGGTTCTCTTGTGCTTAGGCAGGGATATCCTCAAAATCTGTCCTGCCTCCAGCCCTTGAAACTAAACATTTAGCAATTCAGCTTTACAGCCTGTTTTTAGGGTGGTAATTACTCTACTGGTGTAACCTGTCAAGATGAATTATCCTATCCACCTTTAGTGGCATTAAATATATAAATCATTTTTTAGAATGCCCAGAAAAATCAGCTCTCATTCCCAGTATAAAGGGGTGAAGGCTAACAGTAAAACAGCACCCTGGGCTTTTTTTACTTTGGGGATATAATGTAGGCACTGTCAATCTAATGATGTATTTCACACATAAAATACATTTCTAATAAATACATAATAATAAAAGGTGTACACTCACTAAACAGTAAGGTGGTGCCATTCTGTCTCATCATAATTGAACTTTGCTATAAGTTTAATTTTGTCAAATGTAATATTCTAATGCCAACTAAACTGCTTGTGACCTGCTTCTATTTGCCATTAGACTCTCTTGCACAGGACCTCAGCACAACAGACTTCTGCATTTGTTCTATTTGCTGCTTCCTATTGAAAAATAAGGAAATTACAGATCCAAAGGGCACATTTTTATTTATAGTATTTTATTTATAGTAACACTGTGTGCTGGATTTCTCACATTTTGTCAGGATATAATGGTATAATTTACTGTATATCTCTCATATTCATATAATCATTTGCTGCTCTTTATCCCAGGGTAGCAACATTGTAGAGAGATGAATTGAACATAATTTTAACTACAGTAAAAAACAATTGGCTTCAATCTTATGAATCAGAATTCACTTGCAAAGTGTACTGTTTTTCATGTCATTTTTAATTCAAATCTATTCCCATTGAAAAAAAAATATTCAAATGCACTGAATTTGCATCATGAAAACTCTCTCAATACCTTCCATATGGAGAATGCAACACCAGTATTCTAATAAATTAGAAAACACACGTTGAGCAGTTTGGCAAATTATTTTTGGACCTTTCAAACTGTACACCCTGGATCTGTTGAAAACATATTATTTCCTGTTTGCACAGCAATTTGTCATGCAAAAGTGCTTTCATGTTTTAATTCAGATGCTAATAAACCAGATCACATATTTAATTAAAAAAAAAAAAGAAGGTAAAAATAAAGTTTAAATCCCTATTTTGAGCAATGCAGATCTATCAAAATCATTGCAAATATTTATTTGCAAAGCCTGATATATTCCTGTTAGTTATAGTTTTCCATTTATTTGTCAAATTCCATTTTTTTCACATTTCCAAGCTGCTATACAATGTTTTTGAGTATGATTTTAGATATTGTAAAATGGAGGCGTAAACTGAGCAACTGTATATAGATGTAGGTAATATATGATGTAGATCAGAGGAAGGTATGTAGGTATGTATGACGGACTAGGCCCAGACTGACCATAGGGCATACAGGGCATTATTATTTGTGCCCTGCCTGCCACTCACAGCCTTGCTGAGCCAGTCACAGAACAGCAACTCCTCTTGATGGTGTCTTTTGATGTCAGCGGGTGCATATTTTTGTGTGATTGTGGATGTCTGGGGTGCTTAGTCTGTGCATGTGGATGTCCGTGAAAGTTTTTGTGTGTTTTTTTATCTCTGATAGTGCAGCTTATATGTGATGACGTGCTCAGGTACCTGTTATTTTGAGTGATCGTGACTACACACTCTAAGGAGCAATAAGCGGTTAGTCTTTATTTAAACATTAACTTTTTGTTTTTTTTAACTACATTTCACTTTGCTACTTTTTAATGATAACCAATTTACAAAATACAGTGACAGAAGGGTGCTAATTAAACTACTAATTAACTAGTACATTATACTTCTCAGTTTTGAGGGATGGTTAAACAACATATATGGGGAGTAGGCTGCTCTGCCTTAAAATGTCCAAGCCTGTTTTTGTTCCCGGTCCGGCTCTTTGACTGACAATCATTGGGTGACCAGACATAATGCAGTGACATAGGGCTGATGACCAAATAATCGCTGGCATTGAGTGAAATCATCTAAAATCTTTGGGGCTTTTTTGAGCATTATATTCTGGGGTCTCTCCTTCATTTTTAGAAGCATTTTGAATCTTTCTGTGCACAGTTTTTTTATAGGCACCAGCTACTACTGAGCATGAGCAAAAGTCTGTAATTGGCTGATGGCTGTCACATGCTATAGGGGGGGCAACAAATTTAAATACATTTTAAAATTTGTCAGAAATAAATTTGCTCATTTAAAATTCAGAGTAAGTGCTATTGCATTATCTTTTTATTATGCACTTACCATTTAAAACATATTTCTAGTTTACTTCTATTATCTTATTTGCTTTATTCTTTTGGTATCATTTTTTTTAAAAGCATACGTGGGTAGCCTCAGGAGTTAGGAGCTAGCTGCTGATTGGTGGCTGAACAGATGGATATGCCTCTTGTAATTGGTTTTCCAATGTTCTCAGCTAGCTCCCAGTAGTGCATTGCTGTTTCTTCAATAAATGATACCAAAAGAATGAAGCAAAATTGATAATAGAAGAAAGATGTGAAGTTGTCTAAAATTGTATGCCCTATCTGAATCATGAAAGAAAATTTTTGGGTTTCATGTCCCTTTAACCCCCACACTGGTGAACTCCCACTCAGTAGCTGCAAGCTTTAAAGCTTCTAAACAGGAAACAGCCTGTGATTGGCATGCCATTGAAACATCTAATGGGCTGACCAGTCATGTCCGCACAGAATCCATCAGGCTTACCACTCTGGAGAGGGAGTTTACCTAGGTTTACCCAGGTGTTTAACTCCTATATATATCATATATATATATATATATATATATATATATACACACACACATCTATTTTTTTATATATATATATATATATATATATATATATATATATATATATATATATATATATATATATATATATACAACTTGAAAAGAAAGAGCTCTAATTAATTCTATTAGAACCAAAGAAGGACAAGGCTGCACTGAATATCACTTAAACCAAGCGTTTATTTAAGAGGTGGTAAAGACACGGGGTCGGTCTTTACACATTAATATTATGTACCAGATAAAAAGTGAACCAGATAAATGTACTCCACAATTCACATAGATACAAGTATCCCCCCCCCATGGTAGCATGTTACTAGGCCAGCCAGCTAACAGTCCGTGAGATATTCCGGGCACATAGTGTAAAAACACGCTCCGGTAGTATATATAAACAGATACCGTCCCAATACTCTCCTACAGTCCGGGCACAGAAGTGTTATCACACGCTCCAGTGGCAGGGTATGAGTGCAGTCATTCATATATGTCAAACAGGAGAGTATAAAAACTTCCAGCAGAACAGCATATCAAAACTCAGCAATGAGGGGTTTTCTACCGGTTGCAAGACTTTGCACTGCACGGCTTACCTTCACTTTAACTGGTATATGGGGCAAATGCCATACGGCTACATATACCTCCGTGATCCTGTGATGCTGCAATGCAGATGCCGGTGCGGGACTTCACTTGCTAACCTCAGTATACATGAACCTAGTGAATGGGTACATACAGAGCTGCTCCACCATGATAGCGTTCTTCACGCTGTAAAGTTACAATCCACAAATTACGTGTTTCGCCCCTCCCCTTTCTGGGTTAGACTTGAGGCTTCGTCAGATGTATAATGTTGCCACTCTCCGTGGTGTTTAAATACTGATTCTGTTACAATGCTAACCATCCCTTGTTACTATGTCTTAAAGGGACACTACGTCATTTAATTTATCTGGTACTTCATGTTAAATATATGTACACACGATATTACTGCACAATGGGGTTGACACCAATTATGGACTGATTGTTAGTGTTCGATGATAACAGCATAATATACTAAACATCTTGAAATAAATATACATATGAGGCCTGTACATATATAACGCCGCATATGACATATTCAATGGCATTCTTATTAAAATACTTTACATTGTTGTTCATATTTCGCTAAAGATTCACAAGAAGAGGCATATTCAATTTTTTCATTAAAGCCAAAAGGGGACAATGTGTTAAGTCTATGCATCCAACGTGACTAATGCTGGTGTAAAATTTGATCAATATTGCCTCCCCTCCTTCTCGGCCTGACAATCCCTAGCACTTTCAGTTTTGTAAAGTCAGAGTTATGGAGCATTTGGAAATGCCTAGCCACCGGACTGTCCTGATCATTGTCCTTAATGCTGTCCCTATGCTCCCTGACTCTGTCTTTCAATTCACGTGTCTTTTTACCAATGTAATATTTTGGACACGAGCAATGTAACATATAAATCACATTCTTTGTATTACACACGATCCTTTCATTTATGTAATAGCTTTTATCTGAAAATTGACTAAGAGCCTATTGTAGGTTCGAAACGTTGTTCCTGTAAACTTTTGGACCCAACTAATGAAAATGAAGGTCTTTTAAACACAGATTTCTTCTGGTAGCTGGAGTGCTTTGGATGTATGGCTGCACATATATACCACTTATCATTGTCTTACCAATGCATTCAGTTAACTCACAGTAGTGTATTGCTGCTCCTTCAATAAAGGATACAAAGAGAATGACGCAAAATTAGTAATAGAAGTAAATAGGAAAGCTGTTGAAAATTGTATGCTCTATCTGAATTATGAAATAAAAATTTTGGGCTTCATGTCCCTTTAAGTAACACACATTGGATCTTGCTAATAGCTTGTGACAAAAAGAGGGAACATTGCTGCAAATCCACACAGTCTAGGTAATTTGAATCACAGAAAAAAGTACCTGTAGGATTATAGCACCAGCAAGGAATATTTTTCTGTAGATTTGTGTTTTATAAGACTTATGCTGCATTGTAGGGAACTGAATCCCTAAGCAGAAACAAAAGATAATTTTTGAAATGTACTTGCTACTAGATATGGTCATTCTGAGACTTCAGGTACCTCTGATGTTCGTTTTTTTTTTTTTAGCCAAATGTATTTTTGTGAAATAGCAAACACACTAAGATCTGTGCTCCAAAAAACTACATATGATTTCTGTATCTAACTCCTAGAAAGAAAACAGTGAAATTAATGTTTAAATGTAAAAGAACAGCTCTACAAAATGACAGAGCAACAAATAGGTTTAGCTCTAAAACAAATGATATTTCCCAGGGATTAATGACCAATCTGCGCAAGAATAAAGGGATGCTATTTGATATCTATTGACTAAATGAAATTGCTAATACATTATTTATACAGTTTTACTTGCTTACTGCTTCTCTTAAAATATCATTGTGTAAACCTTCAAAAAGATTAGCTCAAATGACAATTTTTCAATCAATTTTATTAGCTCTGGATTAAATGCTTTTGATTAATTAATGTTGGTTACTGATGGAAATATTTTCAGGCTTCCTGTATTTCATTGTTTTGTTGTTTTTCTTTTCGTGTTGTATTTTTTTTTGCTTTTGAGTTATAGGTGGACACAAATGTATATTTAAAGTCTGTTTGTTTGTTTTTTTGTAGATGTTAATGACGTTTTGTTGGCTTTCTGATGATTTTCTTAGAAACAAGAAGCAACCAACCAAGGGTGGAAGACTTCATTATTACCAAAGAGAAACATTGTTTTACACTGTATAAGACACTAAGCACTAGAATTTTAGCTTTAGCAAATGGAATCTGCTCAGAGAGGGACAGGCAACCTTATGGAATAGGATAGCTGTCAAAAAGGTAAATGTGAGTTATTCTTTATCATTGTGCATAAATTGTGACCTACAAATACAAATCTAAATTTACAAATACAATTATTTTTTTGGAAATACATTTCTTTTCTTAGAATACAAATCTTTAATTACAAATACAATTCGTTCTTTTTTTCTTTGGGGAAAAGGAAAGTCAAGGGAAAGGAGAGTGATAGCGGGAGTGAGGAGAGCAGTAAGACGTAAAGAGAAAGTGAGAAGGATACAGACAGGAGGAAAGAGAGTGAGCAAGAGAAAGCCAAGAGGAAAGAAAGTCACTGGGAGAAAGCAAAGAGAACAGATAATAGTGAAAAGGACACAAAGGGTTCCATTTATCATCCTGTGGCCGACAGGGGCGTACATATTCGCACCTGTCCATCCGGCTTCTCCTCTGGCAGGCAGCAATCCGCTGCCTGCATTTACCATTGCACACAAGCGCTCCTGTGCATTTGAGTGCAACCCCACCTCCTGGCCGCGCATTGCCAATCACACATAGGTAGGAGCTTTCAATCTCCCCGGTCTGACCAGGGAGATTGAAATAACAGGACAGGGAAGCAACGGTCTGATGACCGCTGCTCAATAAATCCTGGTAGCAGGTTTGCTTGTGCAAACCTGCAGTCAAAGGGGGAGAACGGCTTGATAAATTGAGCCCAGACTGGGGAGATGCAGGGAACTTGTGTCAGATGTTAACTTCAGAACAGAAAATGATGCAAGAACACTAATTTCACAGGGTAGGGGTTAAAATGATGCAGGACACACTAAAATATACCAAAAAAACACTAAATATATTAAGAACTATAATTCAGAACAAATGACTGATGATGACTTCAGTGGCTGCACAGCACAAAAGTTATGATACTTACTACAAGCTCATTGAAAAGTAAATCAGACCAAAGTTTACTCACTATGGGAATACAGCCTTATTTGAAAGTTTTGTTAGAAATAAACATTATTTGCTTCCCAGATTTGAGTATTGACACAGTCGTGGTAATGGCTGCCATAAAATAGGAATAATGTGTAATGGTAATTGTACCCCAACAATATAGAAGAATCACATTGGACAGCACTCTGGATAAACCTTTTCCCTTACTATTTTGGTGTAACCCTAAAGTATACTTAAAACAAGATAATGACAAGCATAATTTATAAGTGAAAATGTAGTTTATTAACAACAGTGAACAGTAATAAAGTAAACTAAATGTAGCTATACCAAATAAAAGGCATTTAGATCTCTTGGTTATGCAATATTTTCAAGTCTTGGTTCATACCCAATTTACTTAGAATTTTACAATTTCATCCTGGGTTCTTACTTTTCGATCCTTCTTAGTTTTGTTTCTACCTGGTCTCTCGTTGAAACCATTTTTCCAGAGAATATTTCAACACCAGGAGATGTTTAGAATTTTAGTTACTTTATGTGGTTCTGTCATACCTTATTATTTTATAATGATAGAATAATCTTGAGAACTGTTACCAACGCTGTCTAATATTCTTTTTTCCTTCCTACAGTCCTGATAGGCAGGGGTATCAAATTAACTAATTTTTAACCTCTTGGTTGTGATCTGTTAAGTTTTATGCTAGAGGACTCAATTCCATTTGTAGCTGTTTTTTCTCTTTGTTTTGTTACAAGGTCCTCATTTTGGGTAGACATTTGTAAGGTCTACCATCTTTATTTGGCTAATTTAAGTTATTTTCTGTTCAAATAAGTTATAGAATGAGCAAGTTCCAGAGGGCTCATATTCTCGTCAGGTTCCTTCTGGACCTACCATCTTTGGTTTGGTTGTACAGATATTCTATATGGATGAAAGAAAATAGGGAACTTTTGTCTCTATTTTTCAAACTTGTTGTTTGCCTGGCAGCTTCTGCTAGGTTTGGTTGGAAGATTTTGTCTTCAGTTTCATCTTTATAGATTTTTTGGTATCAATATTTTTATATATTCCCTACCCTTTCTTTTCTTTTATTCTGCTTTGTATTCTCTCACTGGTAAGTATTACCAGGGGGGCCAAGATAATTGGAAATTAACAACAAAATATAAGCAATTTCTATATCTTAGCCCATACCCTGGGTATTACTTACCAGACTCCCTCCCTTGCTTGGTTCACCTGTTATTGGCTGGACATTTCTGGGAGGAGGAAGGGGTGGTGTCCTACTACAAGCTTATATAGTAAATGAGGGGAGTGGATAACTCTGTCCACGCCCCTCTAGAGAGGGGGGTCTCACTGGTAAGTATTACCCGGGTATGGGCCAAGATATAGAAATTGCTTGTATTCTGAAAATTCTATTATTGTTAGACTTTTATCATATAGAAAAGGCACACAATTGTGAGGAAACAGCGATTTTGTCAGTCGACGCTCAAAAAGCATTCGACTCAATTATTTGGGACCATTTATTCTTTACTATGGAACAATTCGGCTTTAGGGACCATTTTCCTAAATGTATCCATGCCCTATATGCGAAGGCCTCTTCAGTACTTCTGGTCAATGGTTCTCCCACAGAAACCTTTGAGATTTTGACAGGGACGAGACAAGGGTGTCCAATCTCACCTCTATTGTTCAATTTAGCAATTGAACCTTTGGCACTGATGTTGAAACAATATTTACAAGGGATCCCTTTGGGAGACAAATATCTTAAACTACTTCTATACGCGGATGATCTGCTACTCTTTCTTAATAAGCCACAATCAGAGATCCCAATAATTATAGATATAATTGCCAAATTCGGCACATTCTCAGGCTATAAAATAAACATCTCCAAATCTGACTTGCTATGGATAACCAGACCTAGGGGTACAGACTATACTCCACCTTTTAAGGTGGCAGATCAATATATTACATACTTAGGAATTAAAATTAGTACAGACCCGGAGGAATGGTATTTGCTGAACTACTCCCCTTTATTAAATGAATTTACTAAAATTCAATTAGATCTTAAAAACTGGGCAAAGTTACCTCTATCACTGACGGCAAAAATCAATTTGATTAAAATGATTATATTACCTAAATTACTTTACACAATGCAAAATATTCCAATTCCCTTAACAAATGCAGATCTCAAACGCTTGGATAGTTCCATCAGGTTGTTTATTTGGGGTACGGGCAAGAGACGCATTACCCTACAGAAACTTTCGCTCCCTAGACAAAGTGGAGGTTTAGCACTTCCTAGTTTTTTGATCTACAATAAATTATGTTTGGCCAAGGTCGCCATGGATTGGCTCACTGCTGGGTCATTTGTTGCTTCTTATGAAATTGAGCAAAATCTAGTCACTCCATTTAACCTAGTGGCTCTGCTACACTGTCCTATTAAGGACTTACCATGCAAGGTTAAAACGAAACCTACAATAATGCACACTATTAACGCATGGCAATTCATTAGGACGTGTATGAAGGACACTCCACAAATCTCAGAATATGTACCAATTGTAGGGAATCCATGCTTCACCCCAGGCATCAGGAACAAAGTTTTCAGCAGATGGTTCAAACTGGGTCTGAAACACTTAGTACAATTTAGGGATCCAGAAACTACCGGGGTACACACTTTCGCAACTTTAAAAAATCACTATCGACTTAAAAACACTGACTTTTATGCTTATTTACAAGTGCGGCATTGGTATACTGAGATTACTAAAGACTCAGCTAGAGACCACCTACATCCAGGTATCAAAATGGGTCTTGCTCTGTTTAAGGCAGGCAAGCATGCAATTAGTTATTGGTATAGGATGTTGCTTCTCGAGTCTGGAGAAGCGAATCTCTTAGATATTCACTCAAAATGGAGTAGAGACATGCAAACTCTAGATCTTGATAAAATTAAACACAGCATAGTATTGGTGGAACGCGCTACTCTATCGGCGTCATGGCGAGAATCACATTTCAAACTTATAAACCGCATTCACATAACCCCGGCCAATCTAAATAGATGGCGTGGGAACTCATCTCACCTGTGCCCTCGATGCAGTTCTTCTGATGCCGACCTGGCCCACATGATCTGGCGATGTCCAAAGATCCAGCACTTCTGGCGTAAAATCCAATTTTGGTTGAATAGAGTACTCGATATCCAGATAGTTTTAGAATTACAACATGCTATCTTTCTAGTAGATCGGAACGATCTTGTAGAATATGTCCCTAACATTGAGCTAATAAATACTGTAATTCTGGGGGGGAGATACCTCATCTTGAAAAATTGGAAATCTAATAGAGCACCAACAATTAATAATCTAACCTACCTACTACACTCTCAATATATACTAGAACAGCTTGATAGTTTTAATAACGGAATAAGTCATCAGTATAGATTTGAATGCAAGTGGCTAGATTTTATCAGAAGATACAGAAATAATTTAGATAACTAATTGAAACCCCCCCCCCCCCCCCTTTTTTTTTTTCTTCCCCTCCTTTCTCCCTCTTATTTCCCGGCCACGCACCTCCCCCCCTCCTGGGGCCCATTCCCGTCTGTATAATAGGATTGGCTTGAACATGGCTAGAAGACACTAGTCGACAATTAAATTCGCTCAAATATTATTTGATACAGAAAATTCTTGGTAGTAATTCTAGGTTAAACATCAAACTAGCACAATGTAAAGCTACTCTTGTTCTGCTATTAGTGTTTTCTTTTTTTTCTTTTCTTTATATAACTAATGAGATTGATGTATCAACTATATCTAAGAATATTATTTGTTGAATATTTCAGAGGTAAAGATTTTTATGTTGTGAAAAGCTGCCTCCTCTATATTGGAATACCTTATATTTTAGTATCAATATTGTCTATGCTTAGAAGGTCCAAGAATGGCCTGTTGAGTGATACAGAAAGTTTTCATTTTGTTTGTTTCCATGTTATTTAATTGTTGACTATGATTATTTAACGCATAGATTGCGCCTCTTTAATTATCCTTTATGTATGTTATGTAATTGAAACTGTACGTTTTGGATGTACTAACTGTTGTACTTGTCTACTTTTTTTTGAAAAATTCAATAAAAATTAAAGTTAAAAAAAAAAAAAAAAAAGAAATTGCTTATATTTTGTTGTTAGTTTCCAATTATTTATTTTATGATTCAGACAGAGCATACCGTTTTTTTAAAAGTTTCCAATTTACTTCTATTATCAAATGTGCTTGGTTCCCATGATATTCTGTGTTGTAAATAGTGCTGCCATCTAGTGCTTTTGCAAATGGATACCATTCTTGCAACACTGCTGCCATATAGTGCACCAGAAATAGGCTGGCTCCTAAGCATATGTCCCTGCTTTTCAATAAAAGATACCAAGAGAATAAAGAAAAATTGATAATAGAAGTAAATTAGAAAGTGGTTTAAAAGTGCATGCTCTATCTGAATTACAAAAACAAATTTGAATTTCATATCCCTTGAAAGTGCCATAAAACACGCTGAGATCTGTGCATTTCCTAAAAGGGCTAATTAAGTAAAAAATACTTTGCGTAAAAAAATGTTTAAAGATTGCTGGCAAGTATTTAAAAAAATTAATTAATTAATTAATTTAAAAAAGCAAAATTACTTACATAGCCATGCTGTCTGGAGTAGTCTGCTCCACCACCCCCTTATAGTGTTAAGCTTCAGAAACACATGTATTTTAACTGAGTTCACAGCTGTTTATTTGCTGCTAGGCATGCTCCAGTAGATAATGATTGTGCAGGTCTGCATTCTGCCAAAAGCTAAGGTAGATATAGATACAGCGATAGAAGGAAATGTGTGGGGGGAGTTAGAGAGCTGTACAATTCAGAAACCTAAAAGAAAGGGTTAATGGCAAGGCAAAAGTTCATCCTATAATATAAAAGGCCAGGTATGTTTGTCCGAAGCTGTCATGCACTGTAGAAACTGCGCGAGGACAAACATACCTAGCCATAAGGAAGGATTAGTCATTGGGTGGAAGCGGGTGTTGTGGGGGGAGTGGCCTGACAAAAGTGGCTGTGACGGGAGGCGTTACCGGGGGAGCGGACGTGGCGGGGCGGGTGGGTCCGCAGCACTGCAGAAAAGGCCCGTGTACATGAGCTTTAGGATTAGTATTATTATATTTTGTCTTTATCCCAACTTGTTTTATGTCCCTTTTAGTAGATGAAAACATGAAAAAACATTTTTATTCAATATTCATATTTAATAAAGGTTTTAACTATGTATTTACTGTAAATATTTCACATTCCTATGTTCTGCACATAGAAGAATATGTCCTAATAATTTCAAAATAGATATTTCCTTATATATCTTTATATACTGTATCTATATAATCATGTATATATATATATTGTACCAAAAAGTCATACAGTATATATGTGTGTATATATATATATATATATATATATATACTGTGTGTGTATATATATATATATATATATATACACTGTGTGCAGAATTATTAGGCAAATTAGTATTTTGACCACATCATCCTCTTTATGCATGTTGTCTTACTCCAAGCTGTATAGGCTCGAAAGCCTGCTACCAATTAAGCATATTAGGTGATGTGAATCTCTGTAATGAGAAGGGGTGTGGTCTAATGACATCAACACCCTATATCAGGTGTGCATAATTATTAGGCAACTTCCTTTCCTTTGGCAAAATGGGTCAAAAGAAGGACTTGACAGGCTCAGAAAAGTCAAAAATAGTGAGATATCTTGCAGAGGGATGCAGCACTCTTAAAATTGCAAAGCTTCTGAAGCGTGATCATCGAACAATCAAGCGTTTCATTCAAAATAGTCAACAGGGTCGCAAGAAGCGTGTGGAAAAACCAAGGCGCAAAATAACTGCCCATGAACTGAGAAAAGTCAAGTGTGCAGCTGCCAAGATGCCACTTGCCACCAGTTTGGCCATATTTCAGAGCTGCAACATCACTGGAGTGCCCAAAAGCACAAGGTGTGCAATACTCAGAGACATGGCCAAGGTAAGAAAGGCTGAAAGACGACCACCACTGAACAAGACACACAAGCTGAAACGTCAAGACTGGGCCAAGAAATATCTCAAGACTGATTTTTCTAAGGTTTTATGGACTGATGAAATGAGAGTGAGTCTTGATGGGCCAGATGGATGGGCCCGTGGCTGGATTGGTAAAGGGCAGAGAGCTCCAGTCCGACTCAGACGCCAGCAAGGTGGAGGTGGAGTACTGGTTTGGGCTGGTATCATCAAAGATGAGCTTGTGGGGCCTTTTCGGGTTGAGGATGGAGTCAAGCTTAACTCCCAGTCCTACTGCCAGTTTCTGGAAGACACCTTCTTCAAGCAGTGGTACAGGAAGAAGTCTGCATCCTTCAAGAAAAACATGATTTTCATGCAGGACAATGCTCCATCACACGCGTCCAAGTACTCCACAGTGTGGCTGGCAAGAAAGGGTATAAAAGAAGAAAATCTAATGACATGGCCTCCTTGTTCACCTGATCTGAACCCCATTGAGAACCTGTGGTCCATCATCAAATGTGAGATTTACAAGGAGGGAAAACAGAACACCTCTCTGAACAGTGTCTGGGAGGCTGTGGTTGCTGCTGCACGCAATGTTGATGGTGAACAGATCAAAACACTGACAGAATCCATGGATGGCAGGCTTTTGAGTGTCCTTGCAAAGAAAGGTGGCTATATTGTCACTGATTTGTTTTTGTTTTGTTTTTGAATGTCAGAAATGTATATTTGTGAATGTTGAGATGTTATATTGGTTTCATTGGTAAAAATAAATAATTGAAATGGGTATATATTTGTTTTTTGTTAAGTTGCCTAATAATTATGCACAGTAATAGTCACCTGCACACACAGATATCCCCCTAAAATAGCTATAACTAAAAACAAACTAAAAACTACTTCCAAAACTATTCAGCTTTGATATTAATGACTTTTTTGGGTTCATTGAGAACATGGTTGTTGTTCAATAATAAAATTAATCCTCAAAAATACAACTTGCCTAATAATTCTGCACTCCCTGTATATATATATATATATATATATATATATATATATATATATATATATATATATATATATATATATATATATATATATACACACACAGTATATATATATATATATATATGTTTGTGAATAAATAGAACATGTTGTTGTATGTGAAGAACATTGTAATGTGAAATATTGATATATATTTTTTTAATTAAATATTGTTATTGTTTTTTTTCACAAAATACAAGATATAACATACAAAAACAATTTCAGCAAAAAAGGTATTTTTATTGATTTAACCGTTTACATAATGCAACGTATGAATAGTTATCTTGTCAAGAATGTTGTAATATTCCAAGTTCTAATTTATTGTTTTGTAGGACTGATGAGGTTGCATATACAATAAATAAATTCAAACATTAATCCTTCATCTCTTTGTTAACCTTTTTGCTGCTTTCTAACCGTTAGAGAGAATGGGAATGTGTGGAGGAGAAAGGGGGTGGGTAGTGGAAGTGAGGGAGAGAAAAGGGATTGTGTTCCTGAGTGATTTCTTGCTTCAAAATTAGTCCCGAACAAAGATTTTTTATTCGGCCGTCAATATAGCAATGTTGATTCTTTGCTTTTTGTGATTGTTATTGTTGTTCCCATATGAAGATTATATCTAAAATAAAACTTGTCTACCCATATATGTGTAGTGTCATGAGATGCAGGATATATGCAGGACACAGCAATGATGGTACAACTCTATTTTATTGCAGAGCATAACAATACACATCTAGTCAGGTTGATTGTACTAAACTAACTGCGACACAGACACCGGACCTAAGCCCCGCCCACATCCTAGTGACATCACATCCTGCTCTCATCACATCTTCCCCTTTTTCAAAGGCAAAGCATACATTTGCATATAATAAATAACAAGGTACACCAACAGGGTATACAACAACATTTTTGTTTTTGAACATTATAAAAACAGATAGATTAGAAAACATGAACAAATAAATTACATCCTGACTTGGACATCGGGGTAGAGTACCCTAGTCCACAGTGACCATGGGAGTATTCTGCCCATACTTCCGGTCACTGTTCTAGCTAAAGTCAGTCCCTGTATCGGGCCGGAAGTTTCACCACTCTTCCGCTTGATGTAACTTTGCATGAACTGTCCTCTGATACAGAAGATGGTGAACAAGAGTCTGCTGGAGGCAAAGATATATCCCCGCTGTGATCTTGCTGAGGGGAAGGCACCTCTCTTAGAACAGGGGATCCCACCGGCGGTGGTACTGAGGTATCCGGTTCCAGACTCTCAGGTACAGGCTGAAGATGTCTTTGGTTACGGCGTGTAACTGTCCCTCCCTCTGTAAGGACTGTGTAAGACCTTGGTTCTGGAGAGCGGCCCACTACCGTAGCAGGCGTCTTCCATTTCTTCTCATCATCCAGTTTAATTCTGACACTTTGGCCCGCTTTTAGTTCCTGTAAAGGCCTGACAGAATGTCTCCTGTCGTAGAAGAAACGATAACCCTTTTTGGCCTCTTCATCCCTCCTAAGGACTTCGTCCCGAGGAACAGGGCCAGGCGGCTTGAAGACACCCACTGAGGGTAAAGTGGTGCGAATCTGGCGTCCTAGCATCAGCTGTGCCGGGCTAAACCCGGTGGCTTGAATGGGCGTCGCCCTGTATGACAAGAGGGCTAGGTACGGCTCAGATTGCTTTAGAATGAATTTTGTTGTTTGAACTGCCCTTTCAGCCATTCCGTTGGCCTGCGGATAGTGTGGACTTGACGTGGAATGTACAAAATCATATTCCCTGCTGAAAGCACTGAACTCTGTAGAAGCGAACATGCATACCATTATCACTCACCAGCTCCATTGGAATGCCCCAGCGGGCGAACAAGCTCTTCAGGCGAATGATAATGGCCTGACTTGTGATATCATTCAGGGGTGCAATTTCCAAATACCTGGAATAGTAGTCGATCACAACAAGAAACTTTTTCCCGTGCAGTTCACACAAATCAGCAGCTATTTTCTGCCACGGCCCCGCAGGCAGTGGAGTAGACATCAAGGGCTCCCTTCTCTGAGTAGGCCGGCGTTCCCGGCAAAAGGCACATTTAGACACGTGATTTGCAATGTCGGAGCTGATCCCAGGCCACCACACAGCTGTAGCTGCCCTTTCTCTGCACTTTGTAATGCCTAAGTGGCCATCGTGAATCCTGCTTAACATCTCCTTCCTCATGCTGACAGGAATTACAATGCGGTCTGGGAACAGCACCAACCCCTCCAGCTCCATGAGCTGTGACCTCTCTGGCTGGTAAGCATTTAAAGACATCCAGGCTGCCCGGCTCTCGGGCCAGCCTTCTTTTATGTACCTTATAACTTCTTGCAGATCTGTGTCCAAATATGTCTCTTTCTTTATCTCTTCCAGTTTCCTTGAAGAAATGGACTTAGAGGCCAGAACTGAATCAACATATACTTTCACATCCAATTCCGTGGAGGATTCTTCAGCAGCAGCCAGCGGGAGCCTGGATAGTGTATCTGCCACAACCAGTTGTTTCCCCGGCACATGCACTGCCTGAACATTGAACCTGAGCAGTCTCATTAAAAGTCTCTGGCATCTCAAAGGTGTTTTGTCAATGTCATAAGAATTGATTAGATGGACTAGCGGTTTGTGGTCAGTTTCCAGACTAAATTTCTCCAAACCCACTAGATAACGCTGAAAGCGCTCACAGGCCCAAACTGCAGCCAGGCACTCTTTCTCAATTTGGGCGTATTTTGACTCCGCAGCCGTCAGTGTGCAGGAACAGTAGGCGATAGGCTGTAGTTTGTTGTCATTCAACTGCAGGAGCGCAGCCCCCAACCCATAACTGCTTGCATCGGCACTAACCACAGTCTTTTTTGAAGGGTCGTAGAATCCCAGCACTGGGGCAGACCCCAGCAGGGACTTGGCATGCAGAAAAGCTTTTTCTTGTGAAGGTCCCCAGACCCAGGCAACGTCTTTCTTAAGCAACTCTGTGACAGGGTGTAAAACTGTTGATAAATCTGGAAGAAACTTGCCCACATAGTTTACAAGGCCCAATATCTGTCTCAGCTCATGTACATCCGAAGGGCTTTTCATCTGTTCAATAGCACGAATTTTCTCGGGGTCTGGCTTGATGCCATCCCCGTTGATGATATGCCCAAAGTAGCATAATTCAGTTTTTCTAAAATGACATTTTTCTTTATTCAGCTTCAGCCCAGACTCTTTGATAGCCTGTAGCACACAACTTAAACGCTGATCATGCTCCTCCACTGTAGACCCATACACTAGAATGTCGTCCATGACGACCGCTGTGCCCACGTGGTCACTCAGGAGAGAACTCATTTCCCTTTGAAAGATTTCAGGAGCGGAGGATATCCCAAAGGGGAGTCTGCAGAAGCAGAACCGACCTACCGGTGTGATAAAGGTAGTCAGTTTGCGGCACTTTAGATCCAGGGGGATCTGCCAAAAGCCGCTAGAAGCGTCTAATGTGGAAAAGAACTTCGCCCCAGCCAACTTTGGTGCTATATCTTCTAATGTGGGCAGCACGAATCTCTCTCTCTTCACTGCTTCATTCAACCTTTTCAGGTCCACACAGATGTGCACCTTTCCGTTTTTCTTTGCAACTGGAACAATGGGGGCACACCAATCAGTCGCTTCAACAACCTCTTCAATAACCCCCATAGACTTCATGCACATAAGCTCTTTCTCCACTTGAGGCATGAGCGGGAACGGGATTCTACGAGGGGTAGAAATACTGTATGGGACTGCGTCACTTTTAAGTGCTATACGGACAGGTTTGCAGTTCAGTAGGCCCAACTCGCCAAACATATCTTCGGAAATCTCATTCACTCTGGCCACAAGGCCCAAGTCACAGGCTGCTTTTCTGCTCAATAAACTGTTAACACACTGACCTCGGATCACATGCACCCACATGGTAAACTTCCTTTGCTTGTACTCACAGCTGGCAAGAAATATCCCCACACAATCAATGCGGCCACCAGGACTATGGACATTTGTAGTAACCTTCGCCAGCTGGGGCTGTCGAGGCAGTTTCATAAATTCAGCAAAAGATATTACAGTGATATCTGCTCCTGTGTCAATCTTAAAATCAACTTTGGCTCCCATTACAGTAAAAGTAACTTTCCAATCTTCCTCTGAGCTTGTCCGTTCCACAACAGACCCCACAAAAGACACTTCCTGACCCTCCTGGTCACTGTCCACCTGCATCTCCTTAATGTATTCAGTTTTACACACCACTTCAAAATGGCCTATTCTGTTGCATTTTCTGCATCTTCTATCTCTGGCCGGGCATATAGCACTCTGATCATGAGCCCGGTAGCACCGTGTGCATCGGCCATGTTGCGCCCATCCACTTCTAGGCCTTTCCAGTACTTTAGATCTACCGCTCACACTGTGCCTTTCACTAGCAGTTTTTCTAGACTGTTGCACTTCATCCACAATACTCTCAGACCTCAGATCAGCACTTTGCTTTTTCACCAGTTCACTCTGGCGGGCCATCCTAATAGCCCCGTCTAACGTTAAATCAGGCTCTAACTGCAGCTTCAGGAAGACTTCAGCATCTGCAATTCCAATAACTATTCTGTCTCTGATTTGCTCTTCTTTAGCAACACCAAACATGTCATGAGATGCAGGACATATGCAGGACACAGCAATGATGGTACAACTCTATTTTATTGCAGAGCATAACAATACACATCTAGTCAGGTTGATTGTACTAAACTAACTGCGACACAGACACCGGACCTAAGCCCCGCCCACATCCTAGTGACATCACATACTGCTCTCATCACATGTAGTATTCTTTTTCTAGTGATAATACATGGTCTACTTCTCCACTTCATCCATGCTAAGGGCTAGATTTATCAAAGGCTAGGCGAACTCTGTATGTGCTTCACCTGTAACTGCGCCCCAGCTTGCCTCCAGAGAAGCGCACATGTGCGCCTTAATTTATAAAAAAGACGTAACTTTGCGCAGGTGAGCTGGGGCGTAATAATGATAAATTTCGACCTGTCGGAAACAGCATTTACTCCCTATTTACTCCCTATTTATCACAGTACATCCCTATAAATATTTAAGCCGCCATGTTTTGATTATTAAAAAAACATTTTTTAAGTTAATATTTAGCTTATATTTATATTATATAATGTTTCTGTGCTGTTTTTGACATATGTTGATAATTTAAGATCGCAAATATAAATATATCAAAATATCGATATATATATATATATATATATATATATATATATATATATATATATATATATATAACTGTTGGTACACATGCGCCAGTGGAAGAGCAAATTTCTGGCAATAACAGTCTCTTCTTTGGTGCTGAGCTTTTGAAAAATTGGTTAAAAGAAGAAGGTACAGCATTTCAAGATGTAAAAGCATGTATTATAATGGTGTTCGCCTCAGTCTGTATGGCGAAATATACAACACGCATTTAAAGCCAAAAGTTCAATTCCCTATCGTCGCAAAGCAATGATAAATAACAAACTGGGCATATTTGTCGGTCGGGCTGTTAAATTACGCCTATTACTAATGTATATTGTGCACTCGGGAGCGTGCCCGTGCACCTAGGCGAATGCAAGTGGAGTGCGAAGAAGTTTCTTTCAGATTTGCGCAATTATAAGTGCAGAGTACTTTGATGAATATGAGGATCAGTTTGTATGTGCTATTTTGGACGTAATTATAGGAGAAGGTCTTTGATAAATCTAGCCCTAAGTGTGTTGAGGTTTGTGTTTTTTTCCACAGTCTTGGAATCAGGCACTTAGCGCAATTCAGCATATATTGAAGTCATTTTTTACTTGGTATTGGCATGGATTTTTTGGTAAGGTCATTAATTAGTATCATTGTGGGCGTAATTCCTATGTTGATCTGGAGTGTATTATTGAAGCTTCTAGTAATATCCTTCCAGTAAACCTGGATTAGAGGGCAGGACCATCAGATGTGTGATAAAGTCCCTATTTCTCCACATTTTCTCCAGCAATGTAAGGAGGCTTGTGAGTATATACTGTGTAACCTATGGGGTGTCAGATACCATCTCGAGAGTAGTTTGTAATTTATTTTTTTTAGTTTTGAGAAAGAGATGATTTTTTGATTGTTAGAAAGGCTTTTTTCCATCTTTCATCTGTTAGCGGGATATTTAGTTCTCTTTCCCATTTTAGAATATAGGATGGTCTGTACTCTGGAAATGAGCATGTAGTTTCTGGGTTAGGGAGAGGTGTGATCGGTGGATTTTGGAGTTTAAGCAGAGCGTTTCAAATGGTGTAAGTGTTCTCATTAGGTCTGTCCTATATAGGCTGGTGTTAATAGCATGTCGAGCTTGAAAATAGGGGTACCATGTTTGGAAAGGAATGCCTTTGTCTTGCGCAATGTCTGCTTGTGTGCGCAATTGCTCCTCAGAGAGGAGCAAATGTACTTAGGGTATCCCACACTTTAAGTGTGTTTGCTATATAATAATTGGTGTATAATTTAGAGGGTCTGTGCTTAGCAGGTGTCCAGCATAGTTCGCCTAAGTTTTCTCTGCCTATCATCTGGGCCTCTAGGTTGGTCAAGGGTTTCTCAGGAGATGCGTGATTCCATGCCACAATTCGATCTAGAAGGGTAGCTTTGTAGTAATTTAATAGATTAAGGGCCCCTATTCCTCCATTCTCTTTAGTTTGATACAAAGGTCTCTATTTAACAAAGTCTGGCGGACTTGATCCGACGGTCCACCAGACCTCGCTGAATGCGGAGAGCAATACGCTCTCCGTATTCAGCATTGCACCAGCAGCTCACAAGAGCTGCTGGTGCAACGCTGCCCCCTGCAGACTCACGGCCAATGGGCCGTCAGCAGGGGGTGTCAATCAACCCGATCGTACTCGATCGGGTTGAATTCCGGCGATGTCTGTCCGCCTGCTCAGAGCAGGCAGACAGGGTTATGGAGCAGCGGTCTTTGTGACCGCTGCTTCATAACTGCTGTTTCTGGCGAGTCTGAAGATTCGCCAGAAACAGGGGCCCACAAGCTCACTATGGAGCTTGTTAAATGGGCGCCAAAGTCTCCTTTGGTATTCTCGCTTTACAATGAGACCATATGAAAGATTTGATTATTCTTTGTTGTGTGTGAATGTAAGATTTGGGTAAGTCTAGTGGTTGGGTTTGAAAAATGTATAGATATTTTGGCAGTATAGTCATTTTAATAGTGTGTGCTCTTGCTATCCAGGATAAGTGTCCCTTTTTTGTGCCAGGATTCTAAGAGTTGGTAGACATCTTTTTGCAATGGGATATAGTTTAGATTGTATAGGTCCGGTATTTGTGGTGTGATGTTTATTCCTAAGTATTTTATTGTGGGTTTAATTAGGTAATCTGTGTTGTTGGAGAGAAAGATTATATCCATGTCAGGTAGATTAACTGGTAGTAAGACTGATTTGTCCATATTTATGGAGAAATTTGAGATGTTGTTAAACTTGTTGAATTCCGTAAGATGGAGTGTGTTGGGGAGCGAACAGTAAATATGATATCATCAGTGTATAAAAGACACTTTTGATGTATGGGACCTATTTTTACAAATTTTATGTCTGGGTTTTGTCTAATGTGGGTTGCAAGACTTTCGACCGTGAGGGAAAAAAGGAGCGGTGACAATGGGCAGCCCTGTCTTGTGCCATTGGAGATGAGGAAACTATGGGATAAAATGCCATTAGCTTGTACTCTAGCCATAGTTTCTGCATAGAGCACTTGAATGCGGGTAAAGAAGGTTTTGGGAATGCCAAATTTTGACAGTGTGGACCACATAAACTCCCAGTCCACCCTGTCGATTTTTAAGATCAGGTAATGTTTTATTTTATGCTAATATTTTGGCATATCATTTTACATCAATATTATTCAATCATATAGGTCGATAGTTAGTGACTTGGTCGGGGTTTTCCTGGCTTTGGGATGACTGAAATTGTAGCTTCAAGCAGGGGTTTTGAGAATTTAGCAGAGTGATCAATTGAGTGGCCCATGTCAAGTGCAGACTCACTAAGGCCTAGATTTAGAGTTTTGTCGGTATGGACCCGCGTAGCTAACGCCGGCTTTTTTCTGGCCGCACCATAAAAATAACTCTGGTATTGAGAGTCCACATAAAGGCTGCGTTAGGCTCCAAAAAAGGAGCGTAGAGCATTTTTAACGCAGCTTCAACTCTCGATACCAGAGTTGCTTACGCAAGCGGCCAGCCTCAAAAACGTGCTCGTGCACGATTCCCCCATAGAAAACAATGGGGCTGTTTGAGCTAAAAAAAAAACTAACACCTGCAAAAAAGCCGCGTTCAGCTCCTAACGCAGCCCCATTGTTTGCTATGCGGAAACACTTCCTACGTCTGCACCTAACACTCTAACTTGTACCCCGAGTCTAAACACCCCTAACCTTACACTTATTAACCCCTAATCTGCCGCCCCCGCTATCGCTGACCCCTGAATATTATTATTAACCCCTAATCTGCCGCTCCGTAAACCGCCGCTACTTACATTATCCTTATGTACCCCTAATCTGCTGCCCTAACATCGCCGACCCCTATATTATATTTATTAACCCCTAATCTGCCCCCCACAACGTCGCCTCCACCTGCCTACACTTATTAACCCCTAATCTGCCGAGCGGACCTGAGCGCTACTATAATAAAGTTATTAACCCCTAATCCGCCTCACTAACCCTATAATAAATAGTATTAACCCCTAATCTGCCCTCCCTAACATCGCCGACACCTAACTTCAATTATTAACCCCTAATCTGCCGACCGGAGCTCACCGCTATTCTAATAAATGTATTAACCCCTAAAGCTAAGTCTAACCCTAAACCTAACACCCCCCTAAATTAAATATAATTTTAATCTAACGAAATTAATTAACTCTTATTAAATAAATTATTCCTATTTAAAGCTAAATACTTACCTGTAAAATAAACCCTAATATAGCTACAATATAAATTATAATTACATTGTAGCTAATTTAGGATTAATATTTATTTCACAGGCAACTTTGTAATTATTTTAACCAGGTACAATAGCTATTAAATAGTTAAGAACTAATTAATAGTTACCTAGTTAAAATAATTACAAAATTACCTGTAAAATAAATCCTAACCTAAGTTACAATTAAACCTAACACTATACTATCATTAAATTAATTAAATAAAATACCTACAATTACCTACAATTAAACCTAACACTACACTATCAATACATTAATTAAATACAATATCTACAAATAACTACAATGAAATAAACTAACTAAAGTACAAAAAATAAAAAAGAACTAAGTTACAAAAAATAAAAAAATATCTACAAACATAAGAAAAATATTACAACAATTTTAAACTAATTACACCTACTCTAAGCCCCCTAATAAAACAACAAAGCCCCCCAAAATAAAAAATGCCCTACCCTATTCTAAATTACTAAAGTTAAAAGCTCTTTTGCCTTACCAGCCCTGAACAGGGCCCTTTGCGGGGCATGCCCCAAGAAGTTCAGCTCTTTTGCCTGTAAAAAAAACATACAATACCCCCCCCAACATTACAACCCACCACCCACATACCCCTAATCTAACCCAAACCCCCCTTAAATAAACCTAACACTAAGCCCCTGAAGATCTTCCTACCTTATCTTCACCATACCAGGTTCACCGATCCGTCCTGAAGAGCTCCTCTGATGTCCTGATCCAAGCCCAAGCGGGGGGCTGAAGATGTCCATGATCCGGTAGAAGTCTTCATCCAAGCGGGGCAGAAGAGGTCTTCCATCCGATTGAAGTCTTCATCCAAGCGGGGCAGAAGAGATCTTCCATCCAATTGAAGTCTTCATCCAGGCGGCATCTTCTATCGACATCCATCTGGAGCGGAGCGGCAGCATCCTGAAGACCTCCGACGCGGAACATCCATCCTGGCCGACGACTGAACGACGAATGACGGTTCCTTTAAATGACGTCATCCAAGATGGCGTCCCTCGAATTCCAATTGGCTGATAGGATTCTATCAGCCAATCGGAATTAAGGTAGGAATATTCTGATTGGCTGATGGAATCAGCCAATCAGAATCAAGTTCAATCCGATTGAACGAGCTAAATCTGATTGGCTGATTCCATCAGCCAATCAGAATATTCCTACCTTAATTCCGATTGGCTGATAGAATCCTATCAGCCAATCGGAATTCGAGGGACGCCATCTTGGATGACGTCATTTAAAGGAACCGTCATTCGTCGTTCAGTCGTCGGCCAGGATGGATGTTCCGCGTCGGAGGTCTTCAGGATGCTGCCGCTCCGCTCCAGATGGATGTCGATAGAAGATGCCGCCTGGATGAAGACTTCAATCGGATGGAAGACCTCTTCTGCCCCGCTTGGATGAAGACTTCAATCGGATGGAAGACCTCTTCTGCCCCGCTTGGATGAAGACTTCTACCGGATCATGGACATCTTCAGCCCCCCGCTTGGGCTTGGATCAGGACATCGGAGGAGCTCTTCAGGACGGATCGGTGAAGCTGGTATGGTGAAGATAAGGTAGGAAGATCTTCAGGGGCTTAGTGTTAGGTTTATTTAAGGGGGGTTTGGGTTAGATTAGGGGTATGTGGGTGGTGGGTTGTAATGTTGGGGGGGGTATTGTATGTTTTTTTTACAGGCAAAAGAGCTGAACTTCTTGGGGCATGCCCCGCAAAGGGCCCTGTTCAGGGCTGGTAAGGTAAAAGAGCTTTTAACTTTAGTAATTTAGAATAGGGTAGGGCATTTTTTATTTTCGGGGGCTTTGTTGTTTTATTAGGGGGCTTAGAGTAGGTGTAATTAGTTTAAAATTGTTGTAATATTTTTCTTATGTTTGTAGATATTTTGTTATTTTTTGTAACTTAGTTCTTTTTTATTTTTTGTACTTTAGTTAGTTTATTTCATTGTAGTTATTTGTAGATATTGTATTTAATTAATTTATTGATAGTGTAGTGTTAGGTTTAATTGTAGGTAATAGTAGTTATTTTATTTAATTAATTTAATGATAGTATAGTGTTAGGTTTAATTGTAACTTAGGTTAGGATTTATTTTACAGGTAATGTAATTATTTTAACTAGGTAACTATTAAATAGTTCTTAACTATTTAATAGCTATTGTACCTGGTTAAAATAATTACAAAGTTGCCTGTAAAATAAATATTAATCCTAAAATAGCTACAATGTAATTATAATTTATATTGTAGCTATATTAGGATTTATTTTACAGGTAAGTATTTCACTTTAAATAGGATTAATTTATTTAATAAGAGTTAATTAATTTCGTTAGATTAAAATTATATTTAATTTAGGGGGGTGTTAGTGTTAGGGTTAGACTTAGCTTTAGGGGTTAATACATTTATTAGAATAGCAGTGAGCTCCAGTCGGCAGATTAGGGGTTAATAATTGAAGTTAGGTGTCGGCGATGTTAGGGAGGGCAGATTAGGGGTTAATACTATTTATTATAGGGTTAGTGAGGCGGATTAGGGGTTAATAACTTTATTATAGTAGCGGTGCGGTCCGCTCGGCAGATTAGGGGTTAATAAGTGTAGGCAGGTGGAGGCGACGTTGAGGGGGGCAGATTAGGGGTTAATAAATATAATATAGGGGTCGGCGGTGTTAGGGGCAGCAGATTAGGGGTACATAAGGATAACGTAGGTGGCAGCGCTTTGCGGTCGGCAGATTAGGGGTTAATAAGTGTAGGTAGCTGGCGGCGACGTTGTGGGGGGCAGGTTAGGGGTTAATAAATATAATATAGGGGTCGGCGGTGTTAGGGGCAGCAGATTAGGGGTACATAATTATAACGTAGTTGGCGGTCGGCAGATTAGGGGTTAAAAAAATGTAATCGAGTGGCGGCGATGTGGGGGGACCTCGGTTTAGGGGTACATAGGTAGTTTATGGGTGTTAGTGTACTTTAGAGTACAGTAGTTAAGAGCTTTATAAACCGGCGTTAGCCCAGAAAGCTTTTAACTACTGACTTTTTTCCTGCGGCTGGAGTTTTGTCGTTAGATTTCTAACGCTCACTTCAGACACGACTCTAAATACCGGAGTTAGAAAAATCCCATTGAAAAGATAGGATACGCAATTTACGTAAGGGCATCTGCGGTATGGAAAAGTCGCGGCTGAAAAGTGAGCGTTAGACCCTTTTTTGAGTGACTCCAAATACCAGAGTTAGTCTAAAACCAGCGTTAGGAGCCTCTAACGCTGGTTTTCACGGCTAACGCCAAACTCCAAATCTAGGCCTAAGTGCTTAAAAATTTGGTAAAGCTTGGGGGTAAAACTGCCCGGACCTGGGGCTTTGCCAGATGGTAATAATTTTATGGTCAGGGAGATTTCTTGAAGTGTAATAGGTGTCTCAAGGTCTGTTGATTGTTCCTGGGTTAGGGTGGGGAGTTGCAGCTGTGTTAGGCAGGGTTGGATTAGTTTATCTTTTTTGCCCTGGTCTAATCAGTTTAAATTATATAAAGAGGTATAGTATTCGGCAAATTTGGCTCCTATATCTGTGCTGTGGGAATGGGTTTTGTTATTTGTCCCTTTGATTTGTTGGATAAATGATTTAATTTGGTTTTTCTTTAAATATCTGGCCATTAATCAACCTGCTTTGTTACTTTCAGAAAAATATTTAGTTTTTGTTGTAAAGGCTCTTAAATGTGCATTTTTAATTAGATTGGTTTTTAACACTTCTCTAGAGTTTAGTAGTTCTGTTAAGAGGAGTTGTTTTGAAAGTGTGTTAAAATGTTCTGATCTGAGCTTGCGTTGTCTGTGTGTTAGTTGAATGATTTCACCTCTTATGTAGCACTTGTAAGCTTCCTAGTTGTTTGAGGGTGAAGTAGGAGCGGGGTCATTGTGGTTAAAGAATTCAGTCTTTTTTCTGTAATTTTGGTGATCAGTTGCAGGTCTGTAAGGATATAGTCACTTAGTTTCCAAGTGCTGTTATTGCATGGCTTTTGAGGACCACGCAAAGGAGCTAACCACCATACTATGGTGTGACCATGTTGTGGGGGATATGCGAGAGTGGATTAATGATGACAGTTTGTTTTGGTCACAAAAGAGATAATCTATTTGGGTGTAGGTGTGATGAGATTGGAAAAGGTGTAGTCTCTAGTTTCAGGGCATGAGGTCCTCCAGGGGTCAAAGAGAGGGGCTGTTCGCAATGCTGTCCAGTTGGATTAATTTGACTTTTGTATGAGCGGCCTGTTGAGGTGACAAGAGATGGGTCTATTGAGAAATTTAATTCACCACCTAATATATTCGGACCTTAGGTGGTTGATGACTGAGTAAAAGAAGGAGGATGGTGGGCGGTTAGGTGCGTAGATATTAACTAATATTTTTATTTATTTATTTTAAATATAATTTTTATTTCTTTTAACAGAGAAAAAAGGAAAAAAACAAGTAGATATTGTACATACAATACATTTGATGAATCAGAAACAACATAAGTATACACGTCAGGTATGAACTTGCAGGCTCAAACAAATAGTTGCAATGTATCTTTAACCTTAAAGAAAGTCATAGGCCTAGATTTGGAGTTTGGCGGTAAAAGGGCTGTTAACGCTCCGCGGGCTTTTTTCTGGCCGCACCATAAATTTAACTCTGGTATCGAGAGTTCAAACAAATGCTGCGTTAGGCTCCAAAAAAGGAGCGTAGAGCATTTTTACCGCAAATGCAACTCTCGATACCAGAGTTGCTTACGGACGCGTCCGGCCTCAAAAACGTGCTCGTGCACGATTCTCCCATAGGAAACAATGGGGCTGTTTGAGCTGAAAAAAAACCTAACACCTGCAAAAAAGCAGCGTTCAGCTCCTAACGCAGCCCCATTGTTTCCTATGGGGAAACTATTCCTACGTCTGCACCTAACACTCTAACATGTACCCCGAGTCTAAACACCCCTAGCCTTACACTTATTAACCCCTAATCTGCCGCCCCCGCTATCGCTGACCCCTGCATATTTTTTTTAACCCCTAATCTGGCGCTCCGTAAACCGCCGCAACCTACGTTATCCCTATGTACCCCTAATCTGCTGCCCCTAACACCGCCGACCCCTATATTATATTTATTAACCCCTAATCTGCCCCCCTCAACGTTGCCAACACCTGCCTACACTTATTAACTCCTAATCTGCCGAGCGGACCTGAGCGCTACTATAATAAAGTTATTAACCCCTAATCCGCCTCACTAACCCTATCATAAATAGTATTAACCCCTAATCTGCCCTCCCTAACATCGCCGACACCTACCTTCAATTATTAACCCCTAATCTGACGACCGGAGCTCACCGCTATTCTAATAAATGTATTAACCCCTAACGCTAAGTCTAACCCTAACACTAACACCCCCATAACTTAAATATAATTTACATCTAACTAAATTAATTAACTCTTATTAAATAAATGATTCCTATTTAAAGCTAAATACTTACCTGTAAAATAAATCCT